>NW_011446107.1:0-697 GCF_000754665.1 Bison bison bison | reverse complement strand
TTTGAGTGAACTCCGGGAGTTGGTGATGGACAGGGAGGCCTGGAGTGCTGCAATTCATGGGGTTGCAAAGAGTCGGACACGACTGAGCAACTGAACTGAACTGAACTGAAGAGTACATAAGTATTCTTGTGAAATTAAACATTAACAAAATATTGATTTCAGTAAATTATATATACTCTAAATCTCGACATAATTCAATGTATTCATCTGTCTCTATAACTAAGGCATAACTAATACACCATAACTAACATGTGTAGTTTTGTGTCAGGTTGTGAATCCTGAATTTTTTGACCAAGCAATGCTACAAATAGGAAAAATTGCCTCAGAACAAGCATGAAAAATAATTTCATTACTGGTATCATTTCTGATTCAGAGGTTATAGGCTTCCGAAACTGTCAGAAAGATGAGCTCAGGAGTGACACATTGCATCAGTTTCACTAGTGAAATTGACCTTAAGTTTTATTGCAAATTTCGTGTTGTATTTTCTTTTCTTTCTTTTGTAGAATTTTTTTGGCTTTGCCACACAGCATGCAGCAGGATCTTAGTTCCCGACCATGGATGAAACCTGTGCCCCCTGCAGTAGAAGCAGGAGGTCTTAACCACTGGACCACAAGGGAAGTCCTGTGGTTAAGGACTAATATTTTCATTTATTCTGGTATATATTGCTTTGTGTATGTCTATGTCCCATGCTTTATTT
>NW_011446106.1:0-697 GCF_000754665.1 Bison bison bison | reverse complement strand
GGTGATTGATGTGTTATCCTGCCTTGGACGGCAGCCAGGCCTTTTGTCCTGGAGAAGGAGGCCTGCGATCCCAGGGGAAAGAGACTATGACAAGGATGCAGAGAAAAAGCCAGGAGTAAGTAGGAGCTGGGAGTGGGGTGCTGTCCCAGCCCAGCCCTGATACTCGCCAGCCAGCAGCTGACCTTGAGCAGGGCCAGGGGTGCTCTGGACAATTTCCTCATGTGCACAAAAAGAATCAATTAAACCCACAAAAATGTTACTATCTTCAAGGCACTGAGGGAGGGAGAGGAAGAACTATCACAGATCCTTTTTTCAGAGTCATAGCCAGGGTGAAAGTCAGGTGAGACACAGGTTGAAAGTCAGCCACGCAGAGCAGGGAGGACTTCCCAGAGGAAGGGGCAGCTAAGCAGGAGTGAGGAGTGAAAGTGCTTGGCAGAAAGAACAGCAAAACAGGCCCACAGGAGTTGAGTGCCCTCTGCTCAGGAAGTGAGTAGGTAAGGGGCTGAAACAGAGCGTCAGACCGGATGTCAAAGGGCTTCACAAGCCCTTTGATGGGAGGGCTTCAAGGAAGTGAAGGAAGTGAAAGTGAAATCGCTCAGTCGTTTCCTACTCTTTGCGAACCCCATGAACCAGGCTCCTCCGTCCATGGGATTCTCCAGGCAAGAATACTGGAGTGGGTTGCCATTTCCTTTTCCAG
>NW_011446105.1:0-697 GCF_000754665.1 Bison bison bison | reverse complement strand
TGATACCAATTCTTTACTTAGATTTTGGATGGATATTGAATTTAGAATTAAAAGTTTTATATAAAAACACTTTAAAATGTTCAATTGCGATCAAAATTTAAATAAAAATTTATCATTATTTAAACCATTTTAATCTGAATTTTTAATTGTCACTCTTGTAATTTGTACTTTGACTTTTAACTTTTAATCATTTAAAATGTTTAGTAAATCATTTAAATAGTTGAAAAATATGAAATAGAAAGTTCTAGCCACTTTCTGTGGATTTCAAATAAGGGGCGTTACCTAATGCACAACACAATGTAAAATTCACATATCCTAATTTTCCCACTGTGGCCTATGGTGGTAAGGGGAAATACTTGTCAGATTATGTAAAGACAGTTTTTAATGAACTCTGTGTCTCTGGTCCACACCTGGGATTAGAGAGGCTAAAATAACAATGATTTTACCTGTGTCTTTTCTGTGACTCTGGGGAAGAAAGAAAGAGCATGCTGAGTTTTCTCTCAGTTAATTAACTATGAGAGCAAAAAGTTTAGGCTTTTAAAATTCTGTATTTCACATTGACAATATAGAAGGCAGTCATTTTCAGACTGTAGTCATTTCTGCTCCTCAGCTTTCTGTCGCCTGTGCTGTTTGAATCTCGCTGACATCCCTCCTAGAGACTGTCCTCTGGCTCGAAACTGGCTCTTCACCCGTCCTG
>NW_011446104.1:0-697 GCF_000754665.1 Bison bison bison | reverse complement strand
TCAATCTGTATGTAGATTGCTGTGGGTAGTATGGCTATTTTAACAATTTTAATTGTTTAATTGTTTAACTTAACAATATTAAATCTTTCCTATAAATAGGATATCTGTCCATTTCTTTGAGTCATCTTCAGTTTACTTTATTAATGTTTTATAGTTCTCAGCATGTCTTTCACATCCTTAGATTAATTCTGAAGTATTAATATTTTATAGGAGTATGATTTTAAAAGCTAATTTTTTTACTTTCCCTTTCTAGTATTTCATCGTTGGTGTAAAGAAATACAACCAATTTCTGAATGTTAATCTTATGTTCTGCTATCTTGCTGAGTTTGTTTATAAGTTCTACTAGTTTGTGTGTGTGTGTGTGTGGAATTTTTAGAGTTTTCTGTGTATGTAGTATTAATGTCATGGGACTTTCCAGGGAAGACTAAGGAGGGATCCCTCTGTACAGCCGTGAAACAGAGACAAGGCCTGGCCTGTGGCCAAGTTGGCCAGGGAGGCCAAGGGCCAGCCGACAATCTAAGAAGTCAGGAAGAGTGGAGCAGGAGGAGGGGACTATCCCTGCCCTTGGCTGATGGATTTTGTGAATGAATGTAAGTCTGTGATCCGTTGAGGGACGTGGCCACCTGTGACTTCTGCTCAGGGCTGCAGTGAGGTCAGGCCCCAAATGTAGTGGGTGCTCCTGTAGTCCTCTATTTGG
>NW_011446103.1:0-697 GCF_000754665.1 Bison bison bison | reverse complement strand
AGCTTTTTTTTTTTTTTTCTGGTGAGGCACAGGATTTTTATTATCTAGGCGGATTACACTTAAAGAATGATCCTTCATGTTTTAGGTAAAGGCATTAATTATTTAAAAAAAAATAAGAAAGAGCAAGACCATCAAAATTGAACAATTATTACTAAGAATTTTTTTTAACACAGTTCATAGCTTATTTTTAGACTCAAGTATTAAAAAATAAAGCAAATAAAATTCAGTTTCCAGTTTTTGACCTTCAAATTCATTCCAGCATTCATTTTCTCACTATAAATATATGGTGCTTTGAGTTCTCTTCTGAACGAATTACAGTATCTCACTGATTCCCTCATTATTAGTGACTTCAATAAAACTTTTCATATGTGTTTATATTTGTATGAGTTACTATTTAATTCTTTTGTAAAAATAATTCTTTAACAGATGAGACATTAGGATCAGAGTCTCAAAGCTTTTTGCCACATGATTTTCTGACCAACACCTCTTACAGGATGGGAGATAGTAATTTGCCTTTCTAGACTGAAGAATAGGGATTAAATGTTTTCACTCTGAGAACAGTAACCCCTTTACCCTTAGGGTATCATCATCTATCTCCAAGTCAGCTGTTTTGGGTATTAGACACAATTCCAGTACGGACTTTTATGAAGTAAGTTACTCTGCTTTGTCCATATTAAAAGTCAGATTGTTTTATTTT
>NW_011446102.1:0-697 GCF_000754665.1 Bison bison bison | reverse complement strand
TGCATCAACTTTTTCTACTTGTTTCAAGCCTTCATTTTGAGTATTAATCATCACACTTGTTATATGTAAGAGTGGTTGTCTCTGCAACCGATGAACTTTATTAGGAGATGTTAGGTATTTCAATACATACTTTCTGGAACATAATTTATAAACAGTATTCTTAGACCAATTAGATTCCTATAATTTTGTTTTTAAAGCAATCATTTTCTCTTAGCTCCGACACTTTCACGACCTCTTGCTGCTGCTTATCGGCACCTGTCTTAGTAACTACTTGCCTTGATCCTCACCATTTCTGCTGCATCTACTCTACTGGAAAAAAGAAAAATCGATAAACTTTTAGATTAAAACCACTAAAGATTCAGTGTGATTGATTTTAGTGAAGTGAAGTCAGATTTTTAGCTGGATTAGAAGTGCAAAGTCAGTAAGATTTTATTGATAATAACACATTATTTTCAAAATTAGCCTCAAAACATTCTTAATATGTTCTCTAAAGCCTTTTCTAATTGAAACATTTATTTGGAAGACCTTATTTCTCTTTCCATTCTTTTTAAAAATTTAAAATCAATTTTATATCAATCTTCAAACAGAACTAACATCTTTTGAGTTTCACATTATCTATGTGACTTAGAATCTCAACTTACTCTAGAGAAGTATCTAAAGATAGTGCATTCTTTTTTTTTTTTTTTTTTTCAAGGTG
>NW_011446101.1:0-697 GCF_000754665.1 Bison bison bison | reverse complement strand
GTCTGGGGGTTCAGAGCTTTACTCCCCACCATGTTATTAGCACTACTTTCCATCTAGTCACCTTACACAGGAATCTAGAACACACATCCAATATATTTTTGCCTTTAAATGTCTCACATACAAGCTTACCTCTAAATCCCTTGCCCCTGAAGTCAAGGTAACTTTCTAATAACTCTCCCCATCCCCCATTGTTGCTCATTCATGATCTTCAGGAAAATAAATCATATTGGGTCATTTCTCTGTGCTCTTTTTCTGAGTCTGACTTCCATGATTCTCTTTACAATTTGGGGCTCACATTGTCCTCTGCACATATTTCTGGTCTCACTTACCAGCTCCTTACTCACCTAAATTCCTTGCTTGTAGTTCCAGAATGTGTCCTGCTACCGCAACCTATTGTACCTCTGAAAATTCTGCTTCCCCATCACTAGCCCTTCTTAACCATGTATCCTTGATTTTCTGTCTTATTCTCTATGAAGAATACTTCTCAATCACTGCTAGATTCATGGGGATATGAACATGCATACACATATATGACTCTGCCCTTAAAAGAGCCCAATGATTGGTTTGAAATCTGTGCTGTTGACTTGCAACTTTAATATATTTTCAACAAGCAGTCTATTTTTAATTTCTGCACAGAGCTCTACACTGATGTATTCACCCTCCCCTCCAGCATCACCTCCTTTAAGGAGCTGTCGAG
>NW_011446099.1:0-698 GCF_000754665.1 Bison bison bison | reverse complement strand
GGACTGTAACCTGCCAGGCTCCTCCGTCCAGGGAATTCTCCAAGCAAGAATACCAGAGTGGGTTGCCATGCCCTTCTCCAGGGGATCTTCCCAACCCAAGGATGGAACCCAGGTCTCCCACATGGCAAGTAGATTCTTTATTGCCTGAGCCACTGGGGAGTCCAGTAAGTGTTAATCAAAAATCAGTGTCCTTGCCTTGTATACCTATGGCTGACCCGTGTCGGTGTATGGCAGAGGCCAACACACTATTGTGAAGCAATTTCCCTTCAATTAAAAACGAGTAAATTTGTGGAAGGGGGAGTGGAATCAGTGTCCTGGGGGTTGCACTTGCATTTATGCTGAAGTGGGAAACATCAAGATCTGTCCT
Organism: Bison bison bison; assembly: GCF_000754665.1. Lineage (NCBI taxonomy): Eukaryota > Metazoa > Chordata > Mammalia > Artiodactyla > Bovidae > Bison > Bison bison. The sequence continues at coordinate 331 of NW_011446099.1, read as the reverse complement.
TCGGCAATAATAAGAGATCACTGAGTAAACCAAAATGCTACCTTGGGACTGTTGACACCATGATTTTTTAATTAATGACTTTGTGTATTCTTGGCTGTGCTGCATGGATTTTGGTCTTTGTTTCTGTGCACGGGATTTCTCTAGTTGCGGTGAGCAGAGTCTACTCCTCATTGCAGTGAGAGGGCTTCTCATTGCGGTGGCTTCTCTTGCTGCGAAGCACAGGCCCTAGTGCACGTGGGCTCTGTAGTTGTGGCTCACAGACTTAATTGCCCTGTAGCACGTGGGATCTTCCTGGACCAGGGGTTGAACCTGTGTGCCCTGTATCGGCAGG
>NW_011446098.1:0-698 GCF_000754665.1 Bison bison bison | reverse complement strand
TCAACTTGAGGGTCACAGTGGAAGTGTAACAAAGGTCTGCGAGGGAGAGATGCCTCAGAAAGAAATACATGGGCTGCTTCATAAGTTGACTGGAGGTGATAGAAATCATGACAAGTAGGTTTCTGATCAGAATTGCAACAAAGTAAGAACAGTAAAAAACAGAGAATTTAAATTTCCTTTTCTGAGAAAGTCCTAAGAGAATAAATTATGTGATGTTATTCCTATTTTCCATGACTCAGAGCAGTTTGTAGCCACCTGAAATTAAATAGTTATCAATCTTTATAAATATGTAAATACGATGATGTATATTATTCCTTGTTATGGGCATTTTAAAATAGAAAGCATTCAAAACTTGAAGAAAAAGATTTGATTTTTATTTTAAAAGGTTTTCCTTCTGTTCTTTTTGTCCCTTTCTGGAAAATATTAATTCCTGATAAACAACTTTGATACCTGATTTAAAACTAACACTGTAGAATGCAGCATATTTATGCAACCATTCTATTAGCATGTATTATCAAACATGCCCTGGTAGAATTCAAGAAATGGTACTGTAGAAAAAAATCAGTCATCCCTTTCCTATTCTCACTATTTGTTATTGAGAAAATAGACACAGAAATGAAACCTTGAGAGAAAATTTAAAAAGCACTTATATGTGGATAATGTTATATGTGAGAAATTTCCTTCCATCTATCCTAGGT
>NW_011446097.1:0-698 GCF_000754665.1 Bison bison bison | reverse complement strand
TTTCTTTCCTTTCTTTTTTTTTTTTTTCCTCTCAGTTTTGCAGAGGGAGCCTTGAGATCTATTTTAACCTAATTATTTTTGACAGGCCAACTGTACCCAACAGGATGAAATTATAACCTTTTCAGTTAATTGTTGTGATTATCTACTTAGCATAATGTGCTTGCCTGTCACATTAAGGAGATGCCTGCTGTGGGGATGCAGCTGGTAGTTTAGGTGTGAAGGGTGTATCTTCAGATTTCATTAAAAAATATCAAAACATGGATGCTTCAGGGAATAAATCAGAAGATCACCACCTGGGTAGCTGGTCAACAAAGTAAGGCTTTCTGCAGATGAAAGGGGTAAGACTAGACACTCAGTCTGAATTTTTTGTATCTTAAGGACCAGAGAAAGAATAGTGAATAAGGGATTTGGTGGCATATTAAAAGTCATTTTCCAAGAGAATTCCACAAGGACCTAGCTGTCTCCATTAGGGTTGGGGATGAGGAGCACAGGAGCAGTGCATGAAGGTATTTGATGAGGCATGGTAGAAAATGGCACCAAAGTCATAGTTAAGGATGTATCCTCAACAACTTCTTACTAATGGTAGGAGTAAAGTGGTCTTGCAGTGAATGAGTGGGAGCATAAAGGGGGAATGGGAGTTGCAGAAAAGAAGAATGGCAAAAAACAACAAAAAAATAATAACTTGAAGATGGGACCCT
>NW_011446096.1:0-698 GCF_000754665.1 Bison bison bison | reverse complement strand
TATCCAAAGTTCAGCTGTGTTTCTTTCATAAACAACCATTTGAACTGTCTACAGGGTGTGTCTAAGACAGTTCCTATACCACACCTGGAGTATTAGAAAACATCCTGAATGATAATTCAAAAGGGCCCGTCCGAAGGTGAGAGATGAAGCTGGTGAGAATTCTGTGGTATGCTTAAGAATCATCTGGGCACATGCTAAATGTGGGCAGATTCTAGGGCCCCTTTCCATAGAATCTGATTCAGTAGGCTTGAGTGAGGAGTTCTTCTGATTTGCATGACTAATAATGTGCTCCTCAGATGATGATAATGTCTGGATCACACTTAAAGGAATACTTCTGCAAGCATGTCAACAGTGGAACTGCTGGGCATCTGAGACTGTCAGCTGGGATAAGGCCACTCATGGGGGACAAGATGGCAGCCTTCCAGTTGCCAAATGTGTGTCATGGACATGATGCAGTTTGTTCTAGAACACCAAGGGTCGTGGAACCTCATGGGTAGACATTTCAGGGAAGAAAATTTAAGATTAATATAGATATTTTCTAAAAACTTAAAGCCTATCTAAGGGTAGAATATATTGCCTCCAGGAGTAGAGAGCACTCCATCCAGCTCAGGAGGAATTCAAGTTTGTCTATCTGTGTGACTCTGGGAACTTTATGTGGAAGAAGTTAGCTCGTGCTCTTATTCTCCATAGTACTTAAG
>NW_011446095.1:0-698 GCF_000754665.1 Bison bison bison | reverse complement strand
CCGAGTGCCCTAGAGCCTGTGCTCTGCGACGAGAAGCCACCGCAATGAGAAGCCCGCACACCATGACTAGAGAGTAGCCTCCGCTCGTCGCAACTAGGGAAAGCCCCCGCAGCAACAAAGACCCAGCACAGCCAAATAAGTAAAATTATTTTAAAAATTAGAAATGCCAACTAAAGCCACGAACTATCACCACCCATTAGGATAGCTAAAATTAAAAAAACAGAACCAACCAACTTGACCTTAGCAAGCTGTAGCAAATATGTAGAGCAATGGAAACTTTCAAACACTGCAAATAGGAAAATAAAACAGTAACAACCACTTTGGGAAATAGTTTGACAATTTCTTAAAAAGTTGAACTTACATACGCCATCAAGATTCAGCTATTCCACTCCTAGGCATTTACTCGAGAAATACAAACAACACATGACCACACAAATGTTTACAGAAAACTCTGTTTGCAATAGACCCAAACTGGAAACAACCAAGAGCCCACAGCCGTTGAATGGATAAAGCAATTGTGCCGTGTCCATACGCTGGACTATGTCTGCAGGAGGCACCCTCTATGAGCCCTGACCCCCAACACATAATTCTCTCCCCTTGAGTGTCCACCACACTGAGTGACTTAAAATATATACACACACACACACACACACACACTGATGTATTTATCTGCTGCACTGGGTCACAGTCGCCTCGTG
>NW_011446094.1:0-698 GCF_000754665.1 Bison bison bison | reverse complement strand
TCACAAAGGACACACTATTTTGTGAACAACAGTTGACTCTGTTGTGGCATTCCTCATGTGTAAGAAATTTGAACAAAGCATAGTCCCTGCCCTTAAGGAGCTTACACTTACTGCATATAAAGTAACCTGGGAAATTATGCTGTGTAATTCTAAATTTGCATTATAATGATGAAACTCAAATAAATGCATATAAATAGAAAATAACCAACATAGAAAAGACACAGACAACCTATTCATCTTTTTCAGGGTACACTTTCTCCTCACTTTGCTCAACAGTCCCTTCTCCTTTCAACAGGCTAACATGCTCTGGAATCTCCTTGGTCTCATCCCTCTCCATGACTCATTTCTCACTTCCAGGGGACAAACCCAGGGGGTAAATATAGTACAGTCTATCCCTCAGCAGGATTGAGAAAGTGCCAAATAATTTCCCAGGTAGCAGACCTCAGTTTAATGTCTGCTCAGCCACTTTCCTCGTCTTGCCAACCAGACTAGGTGAGTTCCTTCTGCAGTAAGGCTTCTTTCAGTCTAGAGTTGTCCTGGATAAACTCTGTACACATAAAACATGCCCAATGTTTTAAAAATTAGTGTCTAAAGCAGAAGGCTATAAGTTATGTGTCAGCATTTCCACATGCAGGATTATCAACTCCTCATTTTTTCTGACGTTTAGGCAGGCTGCTGGCCTCACCTAGCATTACCGC
>NW_011446093.1:0-698 GCF_000754665.1 Bison bison bison | reverse complement strand
TCAGTCGTGACTGTTTGTGACCCCATGGACTAGATAGTCCATGGAATTCTCCAGGCCAGAATACTGGAGAGAGTGGCCTATCCCTTCTCCAGCAGATCTTCCCAACCCAGGAATTGAACTGGGGTCTCCTGCATTGCAGGCGAATTCTTTACCAACAGAGCTATCATGGTACCACGGTTGAATTGAATTGTTAAAAGTCCAAGGGTAAACCATTCCGATAGGAAGGCTTGGAGATTATAGACACTGGACCAGGAATCACCCCTCAGTGATCTAGAACACCTAGCATTTTTACCTGATAAGGAGACAAAGATGCTTTTCTTAGGGATATTCTTAAAACTTCTCAAAGAACAGAGTCTCTGAAGGTTGGATAAACAAATGCTATGAGCAAATGCTATCAGGGCTTTTGATATTTCATGAACTGCTGCAACTGGGATAGAGAAGGACGTAAGATGAAAGCAGAATACAACTTTACTCATCTTTAATTCATCCAGAAAAGAGCCCCTATGGCCAAAAAAGGATACATGGCTTCTGTAGGGGTTTGTATAGAGGTCCCAGAGCAAGGGATCTGGGCCACATGGGTGTGTGGGTGCAGACTATTTCTTGGCAAGTGCATGCTTGTTCCTTCCATTAGGATTGGAAGAATCAATATAGTGAAAATGAGTATACTACCCAAAGCAATTTATAGATTCAACGCAATC
>NW_011446092.1:0-698 GCF_000754665.1 Bison bison bison | reverse complement strand
TGCTGGGGAATCTGCCTGTGCACCCTTGAATAACGTGTCTTTCTTCAGAAGCCAGATAAAGTAGGGAGTTCTCTCAGTGTGTTTATTTTTGATTTTAACTCTGAAGTTCAGTGAATTATTCTTTTGCTCAGACACATATTCTGAGGTCTCCCTTGTGCTGAAGTGTGCAGAGGTTTGTGCTTAAAACTGAATAAACAGTCTCAGCAGTGTGTGTGTGTGTGTGTGTTATATGAATTCCTGCTAGAATGTATAAACAAACAAAAAAAGTCATAGTCACAGACCCTGGATGCTGTGGTCCTCTGCTCTTCAAAAGCCCTTTGTCCACGTGTATTTACGTAATGTATTCCCCATGTTTGGCTTCATTAAACCCATGAGTTTAATAATAAAGTGTTTGGACATATGCTTTCCTTGCCATTTTCCTTGTACTGAATATTTTCCCCCGTTGGAAGTAAATATTGATTTTTTTTTGGTACAGATATTTGATGCTTTGGGGGCCTGTTAAAATAATGGTAAATTCTTTTCCTAAATAGACAAATTGTAAGAAATTCTGAGAAGGGCTTTCTTTGACGTACTGGGGGAAAATAATAGGGCAGTCAAAATGGGAGAATGTTTGGTTCTGTTTCATCAATGCTTTTATGGACCCGCATTGCTGTGTTTCTGGAATGTTGTGTATAAAACACGGTTTAAATGATCATGCA
>NW_011446091.1:0-698 GCF_000754665.1 Bison bison bison | reverse complement strand
CCACTCCAGTGTTCTTGCCTGGGGAATCCCAGGGACAGGGGAGCCTGGTGGGCTGCCGTCTGTGGGGTCTCACAGAGTCGGACACGACTGAAGTGACTTAGCAGCAGCAGCAGCCATTTAGGCAGAAGACACAGGGCTCAGGATTCCAATCTCAGTCTGACAGATACGAAAGCTTCACGATAAATGAAGCTTTATGGTCAAGGAACTTTTAAAAATGGCAAAAGTACTGAGTGCCTGATCCACGCCAGGTTCTGAGCCAAGACCACCAACAGGAACACCACCAGCCCTGTCCCTGGGGAGTCTGCACACGAGCAAGAGAAAATCATCCCATCACACAATGCCCAATAACCACAGAACTGCTAGTCATCATACAACCGACTTCCGCCTGTGAAATGGACTACCAGGTAGAGTTCATGCCTTCAAGCCAAGTGGAACACAGAGACACCTAAGCTACCACCAGCCACATAGCAATCTGCAGAAAACCACCGCTAAATCCTATTAGGACTACTACAAACTGCCACTGTGGCTCCTCTCATGCCAGGCACTGTGCTTAGCACTTCCTATTCAGTACTGCACTTAGTCATCACGACCACCCTATGTTGTAAGCTCGTTTCTCCTCATCATGTCCAACTCTTTGGGACCCCATGGACTGTAGCCCACCAGGCTCCTACATCCATGGGATTCTCCAGGCAAGCATG
>NW_011446090.1:0-698 GCF_000754665.1 Bison bison bison | reverse complement strand
GAAAGGAAGAGACATAGAGTGAGCACCTGCTATGACTCAGGCTGCTAGGTGCTTCACAATAAACCAGTTAATCAAAACCTCCTAGACACAAGACCATCTACAGAATGGGAGAAAATATTTGCAAGTGATGCAACCAGTAAGGGCTTAATTTTCAAGATGTACAAAGATCTTATACAACTCAACAACAACAATAAAAAACCTATCCAAAAATAGGCAGAAGACCTAAATAGATATTTCTCCAAAAAAAGAAATACAGATGGCCAATAAACACAGGAAAAAGTACTCAATATCTCTAATTACTAGAGAAATGCAAATCAAAATTACAGTGAGGAACTACCACACCAGTCAGAATGATCATCATTTAAGAGTCTACAAATAAATGCTAGAGAGGGTGTGGAGAAAAGGGAACCCTCCTACCGTGCTAGTGGGATTGTATGTTGGTGCAGCCACTGTGGAAAACAGTACGGAGGTTCCTCAGAAAACTAACAAGTGGTACCATGTGATCCAGCAATCCTACTACAGGATATATACTGGACAAACTAAAATTCAAAAGGATATATGCACCCTGATGTTCATAGCATCACTATTCACACAGCCAATACATGGAAACCACCTAAGTGTCCATCAACAGAGGAATGGATGAAGATGTAGTACATATATACAATGGAATACTACTCAGCCACAAAAAAGGAGAAAAT
>NW_011446089.1:0-698 GCF_000754665.1 Bison bison bison | reverse complement strand
TAGATGCAGACCTCCATTAACAAACTGGGATTTAACATTTATTGAAACATCTTTTTCTCCTTAAAATTACTCTCATTTTTATCAAATATAACCAAATTAAGGATAGTTTGTTTGCAAAATAGTTCTGCTCTCAGTAATTTTGGCCTGATAATTTATATAACCATAATTGATCATATACTTTTTGCATTGCCAGAACATTCATAGAGTCTCAGACTGAACTTTTAAAATAAAACACGGCTGGGACACACACCAAAGGCTCATCATAGATTTTGCCTAACAAATTTAGGTGAATTCTTCCCTTTTCAAGGTCTCAAAAATTCCTTGAGATTTCTGTACTAGTTAGTGAGATAACCTTCCTAACTCATCTGATGAAGTTACTGGAAACCTAGGAGTTTCCAATCTCTGGAGGAATCAGATAGAAAATATAATTGTTTTGTTTATAACATATAATTTTACCAAATTACTGTCATAATTAGTTTGAGAGGAAGGTTTTCCCTACTCTCGGAAAAAGATTCAAACCTGTAATTTTTTAGATAGAAACCATGAAAGTTATAAACCTATTTGCTGATTCATACAGTCCTTTTGTGAAGTCATCAAGTTTCCCATTAGAATACCAGCACATATCAGAATGTTCAGTTCAGTTCAGTTGCTCAGTCGTGTCCGACTCTTTGCGACCCCATGAATCGCAGCACGCCAGG
>NW_011446088.1:0-698 GCF_000754665.1 Bison bison bison | reverse complement strand
TCAATACCATTATTTTTCTTTCGTTTTTAAAAAGTGAGGGTCAGAAAAGGTAAGTAATATGTGACCCCTAACTCTAAATTTCCTAGAACCAAACTGAAAATTAGAAGATTCCAATTTATCTTGAAGATTAAGGGATATAATCTCCACTGGAAGCTTTCTTTAACTCTGTTCAAAATTTGGTAAAAGGAAAAATTTTGTTAGAAAATGGCTCTTTCTTAACTCATCTCTTATATCCTAACCAATGCATTACTTAAGTATTTAAAAGATCTTATTGCTAACCACTTTTATGTCATGAGTATAAGAGAATATGATTATTTTAAAGAGCAATATTTTCATATTTTGGTAATAATTCCATGATACCATTTTACCATGACTATATAAATTAAAATAGCAATAAGAAAATTGTTAATCATAATCAAGTGTATGAATTTTCTAAATATTTGGGAAAAGGTATTTATAATTTCTTTTAATCCTTTTAAATAATTTAAAACAATCCACAATTACTGAACTTACATTTATATTTTGGAGGGAGATTGAGAAAAATGAAAGTTGGATTGGAGAGCGTTTCAGTTCAGTTCAGTTCAGTCACTCAGTCATGTCTGACTCTGTGACCCCATGGACTGAAGCATGCCAGGCCTCCCTGTCCATCACCAACTCCTGGAGTTCACTCAAACTCATGTCTATTGAGTCAGTGATGC
>NW_011446087.1:0-697 GCF_000754665.1 Bison bison bison | reverse complement strand
AGTATTATGCATTTTTTGATTACTCTATGTCTCTATGTCTTTCCATGGCTTGATAGCTCACTTCTTTTTGGCACTGAATAATATTCAATTGTCTGGATGCACTACAGTTTATCTATTCACCTACTGAGGGACATCGCAGTTCATTCCAAATTTTGACCATTATCAGCAAAGCTGCTATAAACACCTTATGCAGGTTATTGTGTGGGTGTAAGTTTTCCACTGCTTTGGGTAAATACTAAGGAGCATTGTTGTTGGATTGGATAGTAAGAATATGTTTAATCTTGTAAGAAAACAAAACTGTCTTCAAAAGTGGTTTGCCACTTTTGCATTCCCACTAGCAGTACATGAGAGTTCCTGTTGCTCCACATTCTTGTTCGCGTTTCATGTTCTCATTCAATGCTGTGGATTTCAGCAACACTAATAAGTGTGTAGTAGTAGCTCATTGTTTATTTACATTTCCCTGGTGACATATGATGTGGAGTATCTTTTCATATACTTATGAGTCACTTGTATATCTTCTTTGGTAAGGTGTCTGTTAAGGTCTTTTGTCCATTTTTAAATTGAGTTGGTCTTTTTCTTATTGTTGATCTTTAAGAGTTTTCATATATTTTTCATAACAGTCCTTTATCAGATGTGCTTTTGCAAGTATTTTCTTGCAGTTTGTGGCTTTTTTTTTCTTTTTTTTTTATTTTTTTTT
>NW_011446086.1:0-698 GCF_000754665.1 Bison bison bison | reverse complement strand
TGAGGATTGTAACTAGGAAGGAGAGGAAATACAGTTTGATTAGGCCCTTTTGGCTTGTAACCATGCCAATGTTACATGGTTGATGTTTTTATTTGAATTAGCGAGGTAGTTTTTGGTAAAATATTTTCTAATCAGATTAGGTCTAGAAGGGAGGATGCTGATTTTTGGCTTATTGTTAGGTTTATGTAAGGGGTCAGGTGGTATATAATTGTGGGAAAATATCCCAATAGGTTGAAGAATTTGAAGGCACTTGATGGATAATTAAATTTTAGGTTTTGGGTTGTGTTGCTAATTTCTAGTGCTAGAATAAAGCCTAGGATTGTTACTGCTAGAGCTATTAATTTTAGATAGTAAGATATGGTTATTTGGGGGATTGTTGTTGGAGGAATATTGTTAGAGATAATAAATCCTGTGAAAAGGCTTCCAATTAGTAGGTGTTTGATGGAGTTAATTAGAAGGGGACTGTTTTCATTGATAATGACTAGGGTTGGGAATTGGGGTTGTCCTAGAAGTGCAAAGAAGATAATACAAGTACTGTAGATGGCTGTGAAAGATGTGGCGATTAGTGTTACTACTAAAAGGGCTTAGGCATTGGTATGTGACATGTTGGCAGCTTTGATGATTAGACCTTTGGAGTAAAATCTAGTAAGGAAAGATATTCCTGTTAGTGCGAGACTGCCGACAATAAGGGCTGTTGT
>NW_011446085.1:0-698 GCF_000754665.1 Bison bison bison | reverse complement strand
AAGTAACGGAGCATCGAAGGCAGGACTCAGAAAGCGCAGCTGTAATTTCCCACAAAAGGATGTGTCTTCAAAACAGGCCACACTTTAGTTTACAGTGGCATAAACATTCCTTACAGTGAGTTTCAAAAACACAATAGCAGCCAAATATCTGCTCTTTAGAGCAAGTGGAAGAACAAAGTGTACTTTCACGGTTTAGACCTCACTTTTACATTTCTCAAGTAGCTTTCTGGGAGGATCTGTGTGTGCTTGGAGGTGGCTGATGCTGACACTTTCCAGCACTCTGCAGCCTCCTTGAACTCCGAGGAAGGGTCTTTGTGGGCTGGTGGCTGATACTCCCCTCTCCTGGGATAATTCCTGCCCAAGTTCCTACTCTCTGCAAACAACCCTCAACAAAACTCCCAAAGAAACTCTCAGAGCTGCATTTGTCACGTCAAGGGAAGTTAAAACACCGCATCTACATGCTCCAAAGTTTGAGGCTTTGTTTGCATATTTTATCGATCCCACACACATATGGGTTTTCTTTCAAGAATGAAAAAATATCAGTCTGGCCTGTGTCACCGTGTGAAAACTTAGATTGCTTTGGAAACCTCTTGGAGACAAAATAACACTGCAAAACTGAGAATAAAGTTTATTTTTGAGCCTAGTAATGACCGAAATGACTTAGCAGCAGCAGCAGCAGCAGTCCGTCTACACAATTT
>NW_011446084.1:0-698 GCF_000754665.1 Bison bison bison | reverse complement strand
GGGCTGGGATGGGGTGGGGGACAGGAGGGAGGTTCAAGAGGAAAGATACATATATATACCTATGACTAATTCATGTTGATGTATGGCAGACACCAATACAATACTGCAAAACAATTATCCTCCAATATAAATTTATTTTTTAAAAAGCCTATTGGGACTTCCCTGGTGGTACAGTGATTAAGACTTTGCCTTTCAATGCAAGGAGGTGCAGGTTTGATCCCTGGTTAGGGAACTAAGATCCCACATGACTTGTGGCCATAAAACCAAAACATAAAACAGAAGCAGTATTGTAACAAATTCAAGGAAGACTTAAGAAAAGAAATGAAACTTAAAAAAAAAGCCTATCAAGACAGCTGATAGTGTTGGGGGAGGTCAGGAAAGGCTCCTTGAAGGAAGTGATGGGTGAGTCAAAATAGAAAGAATGACTAATGATTCTCTAAGCAGGAGAAGTGAACACATGGAGCAGCAGGCTAAAACAACAGCAAGTTCTGAAACTTTACAATATTTTTTTATGGCTGGATAACAAAAAAGCCCTCAGTCTACTGGCTTAGAACACTACCAGCCATGTATTATCACTCAATGGTTTCAATAGGCTGGGGATCAGAAAGCAGCAAAGTGAACGGTTCCAGCTTGAGGTGTCTCAGAGAATACAGTCAGATATTGGCTGGTGTTACAATCATCTGAAGGCTTGACTGGGG
>NW_011446083.1:0-698 GCF_000754665.1 Bison bison bison | reverse complement strand
CTTCCGATCTGCTGAACTCTCTATATACTTCTGAGTTCTAAGTCCAATTTAGCACTGTTGTTTACCACTGTCTTTCCTCCTCAACCAGAGTATAAACTTCTGGGGAGGCCCAGGAATTCTCTCCTTCTCCTTTACCACAGGAAGCTCAGCAGAGGTCTAAGCACAAATTTGCTCAGTGATCTCCACTGACCATTTTAGACAAGCTAAAGTGCTCTTTGACCTTTAGGAGAGATGGCTGAGGACCTCCCAAAGACAGGATCCCTGAAGTCTTGCCCTAGCAAGGCTGAAATGGTAGCATCTCTGATTCTGATGCCAGCTTTAGCATTATGTCCACACAAACAAGAGGGCACTCATCCCCTAGGAGAATTAGGAAAGATTTACCAATGAGACAGCAAAATATGGCCTCTGAAGCACCAAAGATGCCGAGTCACAAATGTGTTTCTTTCATTATGATTGTTATGTGGTCAGAAGGATCATCCCAGTCATTATGAAAACAGTGAAAAACAAATGAATGAAATAAAAAAAGACAGTTTTCTGGTGACTGGTTCCCGAGATTATGCCTAATTTATACTCAATGTAGTGGTAATCCCCCACCCCTTGACTTGGCCTTGTGTCCTCATCTGCATCACTGTTTCCCATTCAAGGAGTTTGGTGCATCTCAAAGTGAGCAAGGATGGAAAGAATGAAAGGGTCCAGGG
>NW_011446082.1:0-698 GCF_000754665.1 Bison bison bison | reverse complement strand
CCTCCTCCTCCAGGGGATCTTTTCAACCCAGGAATCAAACCCAGGTCTCCAGCATTGCAGGTGGATTCTTTACTGTCTGGGCCACCAGATATAATAGAGGATAGAAAGCAGAAAGAAAAAATAATTTTTTCTCACTAGATAACTTGTCTGTACATTTTCTTAGTTGATGCCATTTGATGAAGAAAAATCAGATTTTAATTTTTGATGAAGTTCCATTTATGCGTTAAAAAAAAAAAGCTAATGCTTTCTGTATCTTCTCAAGAAAACTTTGACTGCCTTGGGGTTGCAAAAATATGCTTTTATGTTTTCCTCAAGTTCTAGTTCTTTTCAGTTCCAGTTCTGTGGATACTATTTGACAGATTAAGATTTTCCTCTGTTCCTAGAAGTTGCTAGGGGTTGGCTATTCTTCCTCCAAATCATGGGATTTGGATAGGTGTTGTACTTTTAAAGCATTTTTTCCTGCATCTACTGTGATGATGATATGATATTTTTTGCCTTCATTCTGTTATTGTGGTAAGTTATATTGATTTTTGAATATTAAATGAATCGTGCATCCTTGAAATTAGCATATGCATATGTCCATGTGTGTGCATGCACACACACACAAACACAAATTTTTTTCTGGAATTGATTTGCTAATATTTGTTAAGTATTTTATATCCATATTTTAAAATGATATTAGTCTATGATTTTATTTT
>NW_011446081.1:0-699 GCF_000754665.1 Bison bison bison | reverse complement strand
TCTGAACACAGTCATGAGATAGGTGTTCTGCTTCTGGATCTGGTGTAGGGAGTAAGCTAGCAGGATTAAGAGATTTAAAAGGCATAAAAGAAAGGAATGGGTCTAGGAGGTGTGTGTGGAGGATTTGTAGTCGAGCAGGGGGCAGAGAAAGGAAAGCCCGATGAGAGAATAAATCTTTGAAGGAATGAGGAGAGCATATATTTAGAGGAGACTTTCAGGTTAGTTTTTGGGCTTCAGGTATAAAGAGGGTGGTTGCAGCTAAGGTCTGGAGACAAGGTGGCCATCTGAGCATGATGAGATCAAGTTGTTTAAATAAGTAAGCTAGAGGCCCCCATATGTCTCCCCTTTTTTGGCACAGAATCCCTAAGATGTCCTTGTAGAGAATGTACAAAAAGGAAAAAAGGCTTGGTGTAATCAGGTAAGTAAAGAGAAGGGGCCTGTAGTAAATGTTTGATAAGAGTCTGAATTAGGGTGTGGAGAGAGGTGGGGGCCAATAGGGTTCATCTAAGTTTTCTCAAGTAGCTTGGTAGAGAGGTTTTGTGTGGAGGGCAAATGTTGGGACACATATTTGGAAGAAGTTTAAGAGACCTAACAGAGGAAGAAGTTCTCTTGGTTTGGGGCCTGGGGGTCTGTGTCAAGGCTTGAAGTCTCTGAGCTGGGATTATTTTGGATGTGTGTCTCTCTCATTGTGAGTGTGTC
>NW_011446080.1:0-699 GCF_000754665.1 Bison bison bison | reverse complement strand
TGTACACCCGTGGCAGATTCATGTTGATGTATGGCAAAACCAATACAATATTGTTAAGTAATTAGCCTCCAATTAAAATAAATAAATTTATATTTTAAAAAATAGAAGAAAAGAAAACTCAAACAAAACAAAACAAAAGTAATTGCCATCCTAACCTTACTTCTTATAAGGATTCCCTGGCTTTTCTTTATAGAGTTGCCCTCTCTATATGCATCCCTGAACAACAGACAGTTCTGCCTGTTTGAGAGCTTCTACCAACTGCGTCTTGCTTCTTTTGCTCAACATTCTGTCTGTGGAATTCATCCCTGCTATTATAAATGGCTCTGGCCCTCACTTATCCTTCCTAAGTCGGGCAGACATTTGGGTTGTTTCCAGCTTGGGGCTATTAGGAACAATGCTTCTCTAAACACTCTTGTATATACCCTGATCCACAGGAAATACATACACATCTCCCTCCAGGGCATTTTCCCACAGTGGCATTTCCTCACTCGTCAACAGGGTGTCGTCAACAGCGAATCTTCAACCTCAGTAGCCAATAACTATTTTCCAAAGTCATTACTTCAATTGCAAGTCCCACTAGCAGTACTTCCCATTATTCTCTGTCCTCATTAGCACTTATTATTGTCAAACTTTAAAATTGTAACTGTCGGGTGGGTGTGTAGGGATATCTCATTATGGGTTTAATTTGCATTTCCCTGG
>NW_011446079.1:0-699 GCF_000754665.1 Bison bison bison | reverse complement strand
GGTTCTTCTGTCCATGGAATTCTCCAGGCAAGAATACTGGAGTGGGTAGCCATTCCCTTCTTAAGGGGATCTTCCCAGTCCAGGGATCCAATCCAGGTGTCCTTAACTGCATGTGGATTCTTTACCATCTGAGCCACCAGGGAAGCTATGAGTTAACTATACATCAATTAAAAAAAAAAAACCCCACAGATATGCTTATGCTTGAATTACATTAGCGACTTTAAAGTTTTAATGATCTTTAAGCTATCGAGTTAATAAATTAAGAACTAAATACTTTCAAGAAAGATATCACTTCTCAATAACTTTAAGACAGAAATCTCAATGCCAACTTCAATTTTAGAAAGAGACATAGAGACTTAAAATTCAAAACATCTCAGTTTCATATAAACTACTCTTTATACTATTTAAAGTCATTGTTGTGATTGGTATTTAGCTGTAAGATATGTTTACCACTATATATCTAAGTTGTTGTATGACAGTAATCAAAATAATTAGCTGAAAGAATCTAAAGGTCTATTTTAACATAGTCGTGTAAAAGTCATAGACATCAAATCATTATGAAATTATCAGGCTACTAGGGCCATAGTAAAATCAGGTGACCATTCACATTAAGTCATTAAGTTTTCATGCTTATTTTTATTTATTTATTTATTTGGCTGCATCAACTGCATTGAGTCTTAGTTGCAGCATGCAAGCTTT
>NW_011446078.1:0-699 GCF_000754665.1 Bison bison bison | reverse complement strand
GCACAGAGTCAGACATGACTGAAGCAACTTAGCAGCAGCAGCAGCAGCAGCATGTATATATGTTAGTTACAATGGGTTGGAGAGTAAATTTTCAGTGGAGAAACACTAATACCACCTTCAGCAAAATAAACACAGTGATACCACCTTCAGCAAAATATTAAACTTAACATAATCAGAAGGGAAATGACTGTCTCCTGATGTGCTGCAATGAGAAGAACTCAGCATTACTTCTGTGATATTCTGCCAAAATTGTATGACCAAATTATGGGATAATATATGAAATCTGAACACAGTCTCTAGATTAGAAAATATTATTCACAGTGTTAATTTTTCTAAGATTGATTTTACTGGAGTTATGTGACAGAGTTCCTTGTTTTTAGGAAATATATTCTGAAGCATTTGGGAGTAAAGAGACATCTCTCTTAAAAGGGTTCAGAAAAAAAATAGATAAATGAATAAAGCTAAAGTAGTAAAATCATATCAGTTGGTTAATCTGGGTGAAACGCATCAATGAACACTTTGTACAATTCTTGCAGTTTTTCGGTAAGTCTAAAAACAAGTTTTATTTGAAAAAAAATTTTTTAATAAGACTCTAAGGTAATTCACAAGCAATTAAATATCTACCAAAACAAAGTTGCATACTCTTTAAAGACAACAATCTAGACACTCAACAGTGTAATACTCACAATATTTAACATC
>NW_011446077.1:0-699 GCF_000754665.1 Bison bison bison | reverse complement strand
TCCCCATGTTCAGTACATCCCATCCCATCCTCTCCCTACCCCTCCATCAGGACCTGCACTGACTTCCCCATACACCCAGAGTCACACAGGGTATGCTGTGGACTCCAACTGCACCATTTGATTTCCTTGGAAACTCCACACTTCACCCAGTTGGATCAGGCCCTGGTCACAGGCCATGAGCACCTCACCTGCTCCCTAGAAAACTATTTCTGACACGCTTTCTTCCAGGCATTTGCTTCTCCTCCCTTTGAAATTAGGCATGGCTGTGCAACTAATTCTAGACAATGGATTACTGCTAGATATGATGTGTGCCATTTCTGGCCACACAATTGTCAGCTGAGATGATCTAGAACCTTCTTCCCCTACTGCCACACTTGGAAATGTTCCAGATGGTAGAACCTCCATTAGCCTTAGCCCTTCAATAAGGATAATACAGAGCAAAGCCCCTACAGACATGCAATTTCCCTGCAGTGTGATCTACAAACAAATCTTCAGGCTTTAAAGCCACTGAGATTTGAGGATTTGTTACCATAGCATAATCTGTTACATAAAATTGAATCAGTAATAAAAATGATATCTAAACTTATTGTGAAATACCCAAAGTTTGAGAAACACTTTCAGTTCCTTAGAAGGAAATGCACACACACTCATGCACACACACTCATGCACACACACTCATGCACACAGACTGAAGATAGG
>NW_011446076.1:0-699 GCF_000754665.1 Bison bison bison | reverse complement strand
TACACACTCTGGAATTCTTGACTGGAGAATCCTGTGGACAGAGGAGTCTGGTGGGTTACAGTCCATGGGGGCGTAAAGAGTCAGCTGACTGAGCTGCTAACAAAAGGCTGCTGTCAGGGTGTTTCCTGGTCTAGGGGGGTTGCAGGCTCTGCTTTGCAGTTGGGCGGCATCGCTGGCTGGTCTTCCTGCCTGAGCAAAGCCTCAAGCCTTGCTCAGCAGCTAGGCAGGGGTGCAGACTGGGCTTTTTCTGCTGGGGTGGGCTGTAGGCTAGACTCTGGGGCTGGGTTGGCTGCAGGCTGGACTCCACCTCTCAGGGCTACAGCAGGCTGGGCTCTGGGATGCCTGGTGTGCTCTGCAGGATCTTTGGTTATGTGGCGCCAGAGCCTACACAGAGCTGCTGGCTTGCTTCATGCCCTGGAGGGGCTATACTAGGGGCTCTGGAGCGGCCAAGGTTCTCTGGTTAGGTGGGACTGGTGGCTACACTCAGCGGTTGGGCAGGACTGTGAAATGGCCTCCCTTCCCCAGTGAGGTGGTTAAAGGCTCCAGGACCAGTACAACCTTTTGCCTGGGGCCCGGATTAGGTAGCACTGAGTGCCCTGGCTCTACAAGGTCACCCTCAGAGCCTCCCGGATGGCTGAGATCTCTGTGTGGGTGCTGCTGCAAGCAGGACCGCAGCCGCCGAGATCTCAGCCTTGGTTG
>NW_011446075.1:0-699 GCF_000754665.1 Bison bison bison | reverse complement strand
TGCTTTAATTAGCATATAAATGTGCAGATTAAGAATCAACATCTTAAGTGAATAGTAGGACTAAGCTGAAGCATGGAAAGGAAGTATGTTTGAGGAAGCATATCCCATCCTAATTGAGGGAACATTTGGGAACATAAGAGGATGAAGAACAGGCTCCATTGATGCTTATGTGCAGCTCTAGTTGTGTGTTCTGTTCTGCTATTCTGCAAAAATGAATAGTAGCAGTATATATTTGTGTGATACATGGTCTTTTAAGGCATTTTTACAAGTATAATACTTCATTAAATAGAATAAAATTTATTCTTATTTCTGCCGTGAAAAAATATGCTTTTGGAATGGCAAGATTATTGTACTGGTAATCCAAAAAATCTGAGTTCTAGTCCCAGTTTTGCCACTAACTATGTCTTCAGGCCAGACATGTAATCTGCTGGATTCAATTTTTCATTGGTAAAATGAAACTATGGGTTAACTCAATAAATACTCAGAAACATTTTATTGAATGAATAGCTCTAAAATTCAATGGTTCTGTAAATTTTTTTAACGTTATTTCAGAGACCAAATAGCCAACAAAGCTGGTTCTACATGGTAACATCTTTTCAACTTAGACCAAAGTAGGAAAATGATGTAAGGATCCTTTTTATTGAGAAGGTATGTTAGTTAAAAGTTAAACTAAAAAAAAAAACCACCCACTGCATTTGA
>NW_011446074.1:0-699 GCF_000754665.1 Bison bison bison | reverse complement strand
GCTGGAATCATGAAAGCTCTTCTGTTCCAGCTTGAACATTTTATGGCTCTTGTGCTCTACCATCGTAGTTCTGTCCTGGCTCTCAGTGCTGGTTGGAGTACTATAAAGGTTTGCTTCTGTCTGAAGCTACTCAGTAAATCTTTTCACTACCATGAAGTCTGTCCCTACAGGCTAAAAATGCACTGAAAATACTACATATTCACTGAAACAGCCCAGGAAGTGCCATGGTAATTGAAATGCCACTCACCTTTTCAGCTCTGAGAGGCATTACATTTGCTATTTTTTTGCTGAAATGGGAAAGAATGGTTCCCTGACTTTGTGTAGTGGTTTGATTTTTATATGGATTAATGTCACAAAACAGACATGATAGAGAAGTTTTAGTAACCACCCAAATAGTTTCACCCAGGCAGCAAAATGTAAGCCATGATAATGGATCATAATTGTTGGCACCATAGTCCAGGATTTATAAAGATTATAATGCCATGGGCTGCCAAGGGTCACATCAGAGAACACGGTAAACCATCATCTCCCTTTGGCAAGTGTTCATTTCTAAGAAAGAAAATTGTTATATATTTGTTGTCAGTTCTAATTCTATAGGTGAAGAAATTGAGGCATAGAGAGCTTATACAGTTACTAAGTGGCAGAGTTAAGTATTCGAATCCAGAAGTTATAGTTCTACTTAACAAATGTTGCTACCTC
>NW_011446073.1:0-699 GCF_000754665.1 Bison bison bison | reverse complement strand
CCATGGACTGTAGCCTGCCAGGCTCCCCTCTGTCCATGAAATTTCCCAGGGAATAATACTGGAGTGGGTAGCCATTCCTTTTCCAGGGGATCTTTCAGACCCAGGAATCAAACCTAGGTCTCCTGCATGGCAGGCAGATTCTTTACTGACTGAGCTATGAGGGCAGCCCAAATGGCCTTTTTATCCTTATCTTAACAGTAAATTAAAGATTTAGTTATTTCTATTCTGAAAATAAAACATTTAAAATAGTGAAATTCTTTTGTTTACTTTTTTATAGATAGCTCACATGACCAAAAGTGAACTGTATCTTCAAGACACTGTCTTTATTGGCCCAGGTCTTTTATTTTTAGACCAGTACTTTAATAATTTTGTAGACGAATATATTGTTCTATGGATAGCAATGGTAAGTACCTTTTTGCTAAGATTTTTTATTTATTTTCAACAAATGTCAGATAATACTATGCTTAAGAGTCATTTCAGTGAGGTATTAGGTAGCCCTAACTTTCTAATCTATTAAGCATTTCTGAACATTTAAAATTATTTCTTTAAAGTTCCTTTTATATGTTTGAATATGGCCCACATATACATCAAGATACAGTTCCAACAATGTAAATCCTTAAAAACAAAACTGTGTGCCTTAAAAAAAAAAATAGTACCAGAAAACAGTACAAGTGGCCTGAGGTGACCTCTAAAAATGGT
>NW_011446072.1:0-699 GCF_000754665.1 Bison bison bison | reverse complement strand
TTTTTTTTTTTTTTTAAACCTTTTGTTCTCCTTACTTCTTTGGAGCAGTTTCCCAGAGCTACTGAGAGGCTGTCCTGGGGTCTAGTCCTCAGTAAGCTCTTGAGTAAAATCTGACCACAATTTTCACGTTGTGTGTTTTAATTTCCACTGACAGATATTTCTTACTACACAATGGCTATATATGTCTTAAAAAATGGTCTTCATCTTTTAAAGCCTGTATTTTTTAATGTGGACTTAAAGCAAAATCTAGGAAGGAAATTTCCACGCATTTCAAGTGCTGGACAGGATGCTTATGAGACTAGGATATAGATGTCTACCCAGCTCCATCACAAATGGGTAAGGTTTATTTTGTCTCACCAGTTCCTGCCTTTGAGCTTTATCTGACCAGTTCTTCTCCCACAATATACTGATCAGAAGTTCATATAGTCCACTATTTCATTAGTAAAACTATTTTTTAAGAGGGCTTTCCAGGTGGCTCTAGTGGTGAGGAATCTGTTTACCAATGCAGGAGATGCAAGAAATCCAGTTAGATCCCTGTGTGGGAATGGCACCCACTCAAGAAGGCAATGGCAACCCACTCCAGTGCTCTTGCCTGGAAAATGCCATGGGCGGAGGAGCCTGGTGGGCTATAGTCCATGGGGTCGCAAAGAGTTGGACACAACTGAGCAACTTCACTTTCACTTTTCACTTTCATGCATT
>NW_011446071.1:0-699 GCF_000754665.1 Bison bison bison | reverse complement strand
CTCCTCCGTCCATGGGATTTTCCAGGCAAGTATACTGGAGTGGGGTGCCACTGCCTTCTCCAGGGGATCTTCCCAACTCACAGATTGAACCTAGGTCTCCTGCATTCTAGGCAGACACTTTAGCATCTGAGCCACCAGGGATGTTCAAGTTATCACCTTAGCACTAAATAAATCTATACCTAACATTAAAATGAGAAAAGAAATCAGATAACCTATTATAACATTTTAACTTTCAAATAACTATTTACTTGGAATGATTTTTCTGGAGGAAAATAAAATGATTATATGAGAGCACATTAGTGTGCAAATCATTTATCACACAGCCAAAGGTGTGATGTCTTATCAAGGAGCCGTATATTCTTCAGGTCATGTTGTATTTCAAGTGAGTTGGTATTATTTTACTTACTCAAAGGGAATGTTCAAAGTCTTCAGGTGGTCTTCACACATATATTTTATGTGATATTTGAAATTCGTGTTTTAAGTAAAAAAAAAAAAAATCTCAGTTCTATGGAATGGGCACTGAATTAGAGAAATCTGGATTCTCACTTCAAATCTGTCGTTTTTTAAATTTTATTTTATTTTTTAACTTTACAATATTGTATTGGTTTTGCCATATATTGAACTGAATCTGCCACAGGTAAACATGTGTTCCCCATCCTGAACCCTCCTCCCTCCTCCCTCCCCATACCATCCCTCTGG
>NW_011446070.1:0-699 GCF_000754665.1 Bison bison bison | reverse complement strand
CTTTATAATAATCTTTGTGATAATAAAAAATGAAATCTTTACCAATTTTTACATTCTCTCTTTAAAATATTGATACAATAATGATTATGTTCTGCTGTGTATCATGTTTATCTACAAGCAGAAATAAAGAATGTGGAACCCTTACGAAAAGATAAAGGTTACTTGATGCATGTTGGTGGCCTCTGCCCTTCAGTGTCTGAGGTATGCCAGGGTTTATTTTTTGAGCTTCACTTTCAGATCTATCAGTGTTCATATTTTGATTGTTCTGCCTCTCACAAACTTTTATTTATCTTCTTTTAGGCTGATTTAAGGTCTTATTTCCAGAAATACGAAATTTCTGACATTTCAATTTATGATTCTTCTCCTAATTACAGGTATGTTTCCCAAATTCAACAAATGTACCTTTGCTGGGTGTCTGCTGTGTGTAGGTCTAATTTTAGGGGCCCGCTCTGTACTGAATGTCAACAACTTTGGTGATTAAGCCAGGAATTTTGCAGCCTAGAGTAGGAAATGTCAGCCCACTCTGGTATTCTTGCCTGGAGAATTCCATGGACAGAGGAGCCTGGTGGGCTACAGTCCCTGGGCTCGCACAGAGTCGGACACAACCAAGCAATTAATGCTAACACTTTCATAGCCCAGAAGAGGAATACACATTGACAGATAGCTTCAAGGGACTATATCTGATGGATAGAATGCCTG
>NW_011446069.1:0-699 GCF_000754665.1 Bison bison bison | reverse complement strand
TGCGACCCCATGAATCGCAGCACGCCAGGCCTCCCTGTCCATCACCAACTCCCAGAGTTCACTCCTGCCATAGTCTACCACATAACTTTGGGGAAATCACTTTACCTAAGGTCATCTAGGCTTCCTCATCTGTGAGAGAACGACGATTAACACCTTCCCTATTAAGCTCACTGAATGCCAATAAGAAAATCTCTGTGAAATTACTGTAAAGTATTAAACACTACCGTCGACATTGAACAGACAGTAGTGCTGACAAACGTCAGAAAGTTAACAGTGGAGCCAGGACCGGTTAGGTAAACTCTAGTGCTCTTTATATATTACACCCGACAGCAGAAAAGCCAAGTTTTCCTTAAAGCAGTTTCAGCTGCTGGTCGAGAGAAATTGTAAAACAACTATGACAACAAACACATCCCGATTCCTCTTATACTTTTCTCTGTATTTTTCAGCATTTCTACAGTAAATACGAACCATACACATATGTCAGGAAAAAACCTGGAAATGGCTGACCAAATATCTGGATTAATTTTACCTTTCCTATTCTTTAGGAGAGTGAGACTTCAGTGGATCAACAGGGGAGAAGGGAGAGAAGGAAAGAAAGAGGGTACTAAGCCAGGTTTCCACAACAAAATAATGGAAAAGGGAAACTACAGACTGCACTTCTCAAGGCTTCAACCATTCTGACTCCACTGGAGGAAAATG
>NW_011446068.1:0-699 GCF_000754665.1 Bison bison bison | reverse complement strand
TGGGTTGGGAAGATCCCCTGGAGAAGGGAATGGCAACCTGCTAACAATATTCTTGTCTGGAGAATCCCACGGACAGAGGAGCCTGGCGGGCTACAGTCCATGGGGCCACAGTCGGGCACAACTGAGCGACTAACACACATTCCCCTATTTAAAACCCTCCTGTGGCTCCCCTTTGGTCCTAGAATAAACTGGCCTCCCTGCTCCACACCTGCTCAACCTGCTGTGGTCTCAGGGCCTTTGCACTTCCTGTTCCCGCCCCAGATTGCACTCCTCACCACTCAACCCCACCCAGTTCAGTCCACCTCATTCTCCTAGGCTGCTTCCTCCAGGAAACCTCTCCTGGTATCTCCAGACTAGGATAAATCCTGCCCCACCAGTGTTGCGTCCTAGCTGGGTTGAGGCCTTTGTGTGCCCAGAACCCAGCATGGGGTCACACACACAGCAGGCACCCACCAAATGCCTTCAGACCAATGACAAAAACTCAAGGACATGTGAGTGACTGGCAGGCTGGGTCGAAACAGACTCCAGCTGAACCAGGGGAGGGACAGCCAGCTACACTTGGTGCCTGCCCCCAGGATGAAGACAAGCCCGAGGACGAGATGGCCCAGAAGCGGGCCAGCCTGCTGGAACGGCAGCAGCGGCGGGCAGAGGAAGCGCGGCGGAGGAAGCAGTGGCAGGAGGCTAGTATCAGGCAGATGA
>NW_011446067.1:0-699 GCF_000754665.1 Bison bison bison | reverse complement strand
GGAGAAGGAAATGGCATCCTACTCCAGTGTTCTTGCCTGGAGAATCCCAGGCACAGGGGAGCCTGGTGGGCTGCTGTCTGTGGGGTTGCACAGAGTCAGACACGACTGAAGTGACTTAGTAGTAGTAGTCATAGTAGTAGTAGTAGTTGTAGTAGTATAGGTACTGAGTAGCCAAAATATGGCCTGTAATTTTCTAGATAAAATATGTATACAAAATGATTTCAGAAAAGGACTAGGACAGCAACTGTATTTTAACATTATCAACAATAATGGTTTAAGTGGTAAGTGTAAAGGACAGATCAAAATCAACACTCCAGAAGGAGATCCTATAGATTGTGGATATAGATGAAGTGAAATTTAACAAATTTTGAATTTTTGTGACCAAGAGAATGAGAAATCAAGGTGAATCACTAATAAATGTGTGGGGCTCTGATATTTTAATGTTTATTAAAAATATTTTAATATATTATGTTTCCAATACTACTTAAATGTCTCTGTAGCTATGTCAGCAAGCAATTGAAAAATAGAATTTAGAACTGGGTTCTCAGATCCAAAAATTATTACCTTAGACACAAGAGTTAAAACCATAGAAATGAGAATCTAGTTTTAGCTCCAGCTATGCCTCTGAACCTGGAGAAGGCAATGGCACCCCACTCCAGTACTCTTGCCTGGAAAATCCCATGGACAAAGGAGCCTGGT
>NW_011446066.1:0-699 GCF_000754665.1 Bison bison bison | reverse complement strand
TGTTTTTAATTGAGGCCAAGAAAAAGTCACTTGTGTCAGTCAGTGTTACAAGATCCAAGACTTTCCCTCATCTGGGCACTGTTGAGCCCTACGCTAGAGAACTCACCCCCACCCACGGCCCCAGGCCCAGACGCCCACCGCCCTGCTGCGTCCCCAGCGTGCTGGGTCCCCAGCGTGGCTCAGCCCCGGCACCCAGGGCCCTCGGTCTGCAGGTGTGAATGCACAGATGTTCCTGAGCGCTTGAAATCAGGCTCTGCTAAAGGCACAAATCCTATTAAGAAGGGCAAACTTCTAACCAGAGTGGGCTCTGGATGTTTTAGGACCTGCTTAACAAACCTACTTTTAGCTGAATCTTCAAGCACCAGGCCCAGAGATAAATGACTTCTAAAGAGTAAATCTGATGAATCTTACGTGAAATACCGAGAACTCAGGGAAAACAGTCTCAGCTATGAAAGTAAGTCAGAAGTGGCGGAGAGGATACAAAACCAAGTGAGGCAGACGCTCCTCCTCCCAGGGACCAGCTGGGACCCTGGGACCCAGAGCCCACTTTTCTGGACAGTGGAGCCGGGCTGGGCGGCTCACCTGGGGGCTTATCATGGTCAGGATTTCCCTCCCCGTAGAGGGTCTTGAGGAGAAGGCAATGGCACCCCACTCCAGTACTCTTGCCTGAAAATCCCATGGACGGAGGAGCCTGGTGGG
>NW_011446065.1:0-699 GCF_000754665.1 Bison bison bison | reverse complement strand
TGCAGCTGCCCAAGACAAGGCTTGTATGTAAGTTCCCTTTCTTATTAAACCTGCCACCTACCAACTGGAGTGGCCTGCCTCTTTCTTCTGTCTCTCCCTGCCCTTTATCCACGAGGCCAGTTTCAGATTGCACCTAGATAACTCCCAAGGTTGCAAAGATTGTGTATTTGCAACAAACACTAACATTTCTATCCACCCTTTTAAAGTTAGAAGCTTATATACTAAAAGTATAGCAATGCATCTGTTCAAACTTTCAACATTTAGAGATAACCTCTAACACCTTTTCATGGCTTGCAGTCTCACATACAGACACATTCTTAATGGACAAAGTGGTGCATACTATTTAACTTCCTACCATCAAGTGAAACAATATAATCATCTTTAAAAGCCAGCTAATTTTCTTTCTACTGCCTATTTTTTAATAGCACCACAAATCTGGTAGTTTATTTAGCCAACCATCTGTGGTTGTTCATATATTTTGTTTACAAATCATTCACTTAGACATGATACTCCAATCAACAGCTTAATATTGAGATACTATTGAATTAGAGAAGTTTCTTTCCACGTTCTCATGATGATGGAGAGAGAGCTAATGTTTACCCTTTGACTGGCAGCCAAAACTGACCTCAGGACTTGGAACCCCACTTGAAGTTCCAAACTGAATCACCTTTCCCTTATCTTTCAGCCTTCACACAAACC
>NW_011446064.1:0-699 GCF_000754665.1 Bison bison bison | reverse complement strand
TGGAGAAGGAAATGGTAACCCACTCCAGTGTTCTTGCCTGGAGAATCCCAGGGACGGTGGAGCCTGATGGGCTGCTGTCTATGGGGTTGCACAGAGTCAGACTCGACTGAAGTGACTTAGCAGCAGAAGCAAACTTAGGTTGTGAGTTCTTGGGAGGAGACCACAGAGGTAAATTGTGTCCCATTTACCTCGCATCTCTTAAACTGTCAACATAATTGATCTCTCTTGACATTTATCTTGACCTCCTGCCTCTGGCAGTGTTTGCCAGGTTTCTCCACTGGAAAGTTGGTCTTTTTCTCTCCCTCTCCATTCTGTATTTTCAGGGAGGAAAATCACCGTGTCCTGCCCACACTCGAGGAGGGGAGTTTTGCTTCACCTCCTTGAGGGGTGAGTATCTACATCAATTATTTGGAATTCTTCTATGAAGATTTGTCTCTTCTCCCCCACAAACATATTGATTATTTACTATATCAGTATGGACTCACAGGTTTTTATCGTTTACTACTTTGGGTTATAAAACAGTACTACTTCTGTTCAGATTGTTCCAGCTCTGGTCATTGTGAACTCTCTCAGTTGTCTCCTCTGTCCTTTTTTAATAATCCTATTTTAAATTAATGGATTTTTTCTCCTGAGCATTCTCTACTTCCTAGCACTGCAAGAAGCTCCAAACTGATCTTAAATATTTCCTGCCTCACTCCC
>NW_011446063.1:0-699 GCF_000754665.1 Bison bison bison | reverse complement strand
CAAAGACAGAGGGAAACAGCATAGCTGCATTTGCATTTGGGAGTCTACTTACTCATTTTCTGATCTGGGGATCTTTTCCAAGACTTTATTTCCATAATGAGGATTATAACAGTACCCAAGGTAATGGATGTTTTGAGAAATAAATGAGACAGACCACCTAAAGCACTTAGCATGGGTGCTGGATAAACCGTAGTTTTATTACCAGCAGGCCCTTAGTGTAATAGAGGAAGAAGAACGGTTCCTAAAGGCAGACATCTAGATTCTGGTCACATCAGTCACTCGTCTGTGAGGCTTGGGTGAATCATTTAATCCCTTTTAAATTTACTACCGACTACCATAAACCAGGTGGCTGAGTTAAAATAAACTTGTTCCAAAGAAAAAAATATTTCAGATGTTAATACTGACCCATCAAAGAAACCACACAGGGAAACCTAAAATTGGATTCGTGTTTACTATTATCAAGTTTACAGACATAAAAAGTAACAGATGTTTATAATAGGCATCATTACTGGGAAAACATGACGTCTCATTTCAGCTTTGATTAGAAAGCTGGTATTTAACAAATGTGAATTAATCATAAATATATAAAACACAGAATACCAAGACTGTTTTTAAAAAGAACTGTTTATTTACTGAACCTGGGGCAGATCAGATACACAACCAATTTTAAATTTACATCTTTTAACTCAATTTTGAAGT
>NW_011446062.1:0-699 GCF_000754665.1 Bison bison bison | reverse complement strand
GGATGTCGGCCGTGGCATGAGCCCATGCTGCAAGCTTCCAAGGCCCCACTGGCCTCACCTATGAGGAGTCCGCTCGCCTCTCATTGCTCCTGATTTAATTATTAGTCATGGGTTTGAATACAACTTGCAAATTGTAATCAGTTTTCGCATTTGCAACTGATTTCCGCAGCCACATAGTATCTCAAGCTTTTGGCACCCATCTGGAAACAGAACAGCAGTGGGTTTACCCAGGAGGTAATTTTCCCTGATTCATTTTGAAAGTAAAAAGCCACAAGGTTGGTCCTTCAGCTAGTCTGAAGACGAGGGTGGTCCTGCTTCCCAGAAGGACTGCCTAGTCTCGTCCCTCAGCCTCCTCAGTGAGAAACAGACCAGCAGGAGCAGAGAAGGCATCAATTCAAAGACAGCAGGGGCTGCTTGTCAACCCAGGAGCCACTCAAGGCCTGTGTGCAGCGTCCAGGTGAGGAGATCCCGGCTTCAGGAGTGGGGAGCTGTGAGCACGACCACGGTCAAGGCTGTGTTCTTTGAGCCTGGCTCACATCCTGGGCTCTCGCTGGGTAGGCAGCCATATTCAGGCCGTCCCACCATGAGCAGCTGCTGTCCTGGGGCGCGGTAGTGCCACACTGTGCCACGTGCTCTCCCACCAGGTCCGGGGCAGCACTGGTTCCTCAGTGACCTCTGCATTTTACCTTCATCTTCTAT
>NW_011446061.1:0-699 GCF_000754665.1 Bison bison bison | reverse complement strand
GGAGGAGCCCCAGAGAGACACCGCACCTCCCGCCTTCCCGTCACCGAGCCGGGGGAGCGCACGGAGCCAGCCTCCTGACGGCAGGTGCCCGCCCTCACCCGTGGCCTTTGCTTCTGCCACCCCAACACTCAGCGAACTTGGAGTTTGGGTCCCGGGTCACAGAGCTGCAGTCAGGCCCCCGATTCCAGGCCAAGGACGTCCAGTCAGCTCCGTGGTTCCTGCGGGCTTTCCCTGGTCCCGCACCCTGTGCCAGGGCCCCAGTTCTGGCCACTTGTTTATCAGAAGGATGGAGGCCTGGTCCCCTGCCCCACTGCTGCCCACTCAGCATGTCCTCACTGAGGGCAGAGGGCCTGGCTGAACCCACTTTGACTGCGACCCCTTCGTGCAATTAAACCAAGCCCCCGGGGCCCACAAGAGCCCCAACTCACTCCCGCTGCCTGCTGGCCACGCCTCCGGCCTGTCCCCGCCGCACAGCGTCCTGTCTTCCTCCAGCTGGCCTCTCCACACCCTCTTGTTTGTCCCGGGCGTCGAAACATCCAGGAGCCCCCGGGGGCCCCGGCAGCACCCCACTGCTGGCTCTCAGTGCCCGTGGCTCCTGGAGAAGGCGGCCCTGCCCTGCTCTGCGCTCCAGCGCCCGGTGCTGGTGGAACAGAGATGCCCAGGGCCCGGCGGGCCCTGCTCCTTGTCCAGACCACGCCG
>NW_011446060.1:0-699 GCF_000754665.1 Bison bison bison | reverse complement strand
AGTTTTTTTCCTGTCGGACCCACGAGAGAACCCTATGAGCACTGGAGTGGAAAGCCAATCCCTTCTCCAGGGGATCTTCCTGACCCAGGAATTGAACTGGGGTCTCCTGCATTGCAGGTGGATTCTTAACTACTAAGCTATGAGAGAAGCCCATTTATACATATGCATATATACATAATATATATTGTTGTGCATATATATTATGTATGCATACATATATTATGTATATATACATGCATATTATATACATAGAAGTTATATATAACTTAGTCAGTTGACAATAATCCCAGTGCAATCAGGGTTCCTCAAACTGAATGGAATTCCCTTTCTCCTGAGGTTACAGCAGAATCACAGGTGCTTCATAAAGACATCACAAGCACACATGTGTGTATATGTACGTGATGGTTTTTAGAAGACGTGTTTCAATTAACTGCTTTATTTTTCTCCGTAGCCCTTGAGACCCTGCTAATATACTAGATAATTTACATTTTTTTCTTATTTACTGTTTTGCTCCATGCACTAGAATATAGGCTCCTCGAGGGCAGGGATTTCTGTCCCCTTTTCCAGCAAAGACTGCTGTTCAGCTGCGAGGGACCAGTATGTCTATGAAAAGTGAAATGAAAGTGTTATGTCCCACTCTTTGCAACCCCATGGACTGCAGCACGTCAGGCTTCCCTGTCCTTCACCATCTCCTGGAGT
>NW_011446059.1:0-699 GCF_000754665.1 Bison bison bison | reverse complement strand
CTACGGGAAGACACCATTTTACATAAGGAACTCACGCACTGTGCATTTTGGCATCCTCAGGGGTCCTAGACTGCATGTCCTGGATGCCTGGTATGACCACAGTTTCTTTCAGTTTTCTGATTCTGAAAGCTGGCAACAACCTGAGAACTAGAAGCAGTTTCCCCAGATAGTCACTGTTTCACTCTTTTCATCGCTCATTTCCTGGTATTAAATCTTTTCTTTCTTGAAAAGCTTAAATCACTGTAGGTTTCCCTGACCAAATTCTCATGGCTACTCAGAAGCTAACTAACTGAATTAACCAAGATTTGTTCACCAGGACCCTTGTCAGCTGTCTGGCTTCTCATTCTGAAAATGTGAAGATGGGGTCGCTGGGGCTCCTTGATAACATTCTGACTCTAGCTGAAAGATGCAATAGAAACATGTTTTCTTGGAAGTAGGAGAGGAGAGAGGGGTCTGTACCAATGGATGTTAACCATCCAGATATGCTTATGAGTTTCATTTAACCTACTAAATCTTAGAAACATTGATGCAACATTGAGTGATTTTTGTCTCCCATAAAAATCTGGAGTTCTTTAAAAGGCAGGAGATCCAACGGCAGTGGGACTTTCTCCAAGTCAGCAGTTGCAGGAGTAGTGGTGTGCCAGGGGTGTATTTTCCTTGTCTGCACAGCTTCATCCTGTCCTGTTGCTTCCACGGCGG
>NW_011446058.1:0-700 GCF_000754665.1 Bison bison bison | reverse complement strand
TGTCCGACTCTTAGTGACCCCATGGACTGCAGCCCACCAAGCTCCTCTGTCCATGGGATTTTCCAGGCAAGAGTACTGGAGTGAGGTGCCATCGCCTACTCTAGATGTCACAGAACTACATGTTTATACACTGAGTGTCCAAAAACATAAACTAATGATTTTTAATGCATTAGCTTCTTAGATTATATAGGAATTAAAATATGGAGTTACAAACCAATGCCATAATAACACTAGTTTTTAGACAACTACTTGTGAGGCTTTTTTTTTTTTGACTCATCGGTCTCTTAATGTTGAAAATAAAATGTGGAGCAGCAACAATTACAACAATAATAGCTTTTATAATTGCCCTGTATTTATCTTTACTGAGATCTCTAGCTTCTATAATTTCCCTGTAGTTATCTTTACTGAGATCTTTATTTCTTCACATAGCTTTGAGTTACTGTCCAGTGATTTTTCCTTTCAGCCTGTAAGATTCCCTTTAGCATTTGTTGCAGAATTTTGGTAGACACTTTTTTTTTCTCTTTGACTGTTTTGAATATAGCAGCTCATTACCTTCTCACCTCCAAAGTTTCTGATGAGAAATTTACTAAAAAAAAATCTTACTGAGAATGAGTTATTTGCATGTGATGAGTTGCTTTCCTCTTGCTGCTTTCAAGATTCTTTCTTTATCTCTGTCTTTCAACAGCTTAATTATAGATGT
>NW_011446056.1:0-700 GCF_000754665.1 Bison bison bison | reverse complement strand
GTTTGATCCTGGGTTGGGAAGATCCCCTGGAGAAGGAAATGGCAATCCACTCCAGTATTCTTGCCTGGAGAATCCCATGGACAGAGAAGCCTGGCAAGCTACAGTCCATGGAGTCACAAGAATCAGACACAATTTATTGACTAAACCACCACCACTACCACGTGCCAATTTAATTTCCTTTTATAAATCTTAATTCATCCTGCCTTGTATATAGGAAACAATATATATATGTCTGTATTACCCATTGGATTCAAGAGCTTTGAGAACAGGAATAGCTAAATTATTATCCTTTACAACTTGGACTCATGATAATGTCATGGGATAGCAGAACTCAGTAAATGTCTGTCAAAGTAGGAAATCACATTCAGAGAAACTTAAACTTCTATTTAATTCTCTTAGTTGTTCACATACACATACACACACAAATGTTTGAACTACAGCTACCAAGAATTTCCCAGAGTACAAAGAATACAGGTTTTGAAGCTTGACAAACCTGTTCACAAATCTTGGCTCTACTACAAAGAAATGCCCCTAGACCTCAGGGGCACCTCACTTAACCAATGTGTGCTAAGTCTTCATCTGTAACATTAAGACTACTCATAATAGGTGTAAAATATACAGCACTACATAGCAAAGTAAACTTCTGATAAATAGTTAAGTGTTTCTTATGAGAACTTGTTTCATGACCAGAATGACAGGC
>NW_011446055.1:0-700 GCF_000754665.1 Bison bison bison | reverse complement strand
GTTCTCAGATGTATAGTGAGATGACCACTCCGACTAAAGGCTTTGCCACATTCAGTACATTCATAAGGTCTCTCTCCAGTATGTATTCGCCAATGTACAGTAAGAGCTGACCTGTAACCAAAGGCTTTGCCACATTCAGTACATTTATATGGTCTCTCTCCAGTATGTATGTGCCGATGTTCAGTAAGATTATAACGTGTAATAAAGGCCTTGCCACATTCTGTACATTTATAACGTCTATCCCCGGTATGAATTTGGTGATGTTGAGTAAGGGCCGAACTCCTAAGAAAGGCTTTGCCACATTCTTTACATTTGTATGGTTTCTCCCCAGTATGGATTCGATGATGCTGAGAAAGAACTGAGAAATGATGAAAGGCTTTGTTACATTCTTTACACATATAAGGCTTCTCTCCAGTATGGATTCGCTGATGATGGGTTAGATCTGAGTAACAGATAAAGGCTTTGCTACATTCTGTACATTTATAAGGTTTCTCTCCAGTATGAATTAGCTGATGTCGAGTAAGAAATGAGGAACGACGAAAGGCTTTGTTACATTCTTTACATATATAAGGTTTCTCTCCAGTATGAATTCGCTGATGTTCAATACGGTCTGAGTTGCAAGTAAAGGCTTTGCTACATTCTGAACATTTATAAGGTTTCTCTCCAGTATGAATTCGCCGATGTTGAATAAGAAGTGAGT
>NW_011446054.1:0-700 GCF_000754665.1 Bison bison bison | reverse complement strand
TTCTTGCCTGGAGAATCCCAGGGATGGGGGAGCCTGATGGGCTGCTGTCTATGGGGTCGCACAGAGTTGAACACAACTGAAGTGACTTAGCATGGTAGAAGGGCAAGTTATATACCAGTCTAAGTCACTGGCAGGACCTCTTTATGTTAAGTTCATTGACTGGAATTCCACAGTTAATCTCACTGCTTGCGTTTCCGCAGATCACCACCCTTGCAAGGGCTAGCTTATGGTTACCCCTTCCTGGGGGACACTCCGTGCCAATTCACTCCATTTGGAACTTGGGCAGATAAAAACAAGTTTTCTTGTTGTTTTATTTTGATAGTGGGAAAATGTATCTTGGTCTGTCCTTTCACTCTGGCAGCAACTCTTCATGACCAGCTGCGGTTTAACTCTCCTTCATTGATCCCAAAGACTTGCTTCCTATTTCCCGAGCTTTCAAATTGTAGACCTCTGCCCAGGACAACTCCAACCTGATGCTAATGGTTTTAGCTTTCTGTTTACTTTCTTGCAAACTAGGTAGGGTCTATGTTTGAGAAGATATTTACCATTTTATCTAGCATTTCTAGAGATTTTATAGGAGGAAGGCTGATAATATATTGTCTGTAGTGTTTTTGAGTATTTTCTCTGTGTGAAGTGTTGGTAGGTGCCATAAAGAAGGCCGTATATTGCCTTCAAGTGGTTTATCTTGTTTGGGAAGGCA
>NW_011446053.1:0-700 GCF_000754665.1 Bison bison bison | reverse complement strand
TTCAGAGAGTAGTTAAAATGAGCTAAAATAGAACCAATTTTAGTGCCTATCTTAGAAAAGATTAGTGCCTACAAAGATTAGTAAGTTTCACTTACAGTGTACATCAAAGAAGCAAAGCCAACTTAGACATTTACTATGCCTTGAATGCTATTACTTCATGTATTTCACAATCCCTGTTGTTTACAGGATTAGTGTTCCTTATCTAATGTGCCAAAGCCCTTAATTACTGCCAAATAGTATTACAATGTTTTATAAAAATTGTTTCCAGTATAACCACTCATCTTTTTTCCCTTGGGACAGCTTTAGGTTAAAACTGGTATATGCATACCATTCAGCTAAGCATTTATCAATAATGTGCCCAGGTTTGAACAATAAATTACAGATTGCCATATTTATAAAATACTATGAGGTGCTAGGTAATTTTTACTGGATGTAATTTATTGTGTACTATTGGACCCAGAGCATAGTCTCTAAAGTCAGAGTGCTTCAGCTTGCACCCTAGATCCATCATTCACTAAATCTCTGAATAAGGACAAGTTACTTAAACATGCTGTTTTTCAATATTAGAATAATTAGAACTGTTTTTCTCATCCATAAAAATATGGAAAATCATGGTATCTAATGTGACAGGTCATATTTTTGTTCCCAAATATTTGCCACCCCTCCTTATGAAAAAGGTAATATTTTTCCTTCCCCACTG
>NW_011446052.1:0-700 GCF_000754665.1 Bison bison bison | reverse complement strand
TTCAGAGAGTAGTTAAAATGAGCTAAAATAGAACCAATTTTAGTGCCTATCTTAGAAAAGATTAGTGCCTACAAAGATTAGTAAGTTTCACTTACAGTGTACATCAAAGAAGCAAAGCCAACTTAGACATTTACTATGCCTTGAATGCTATTACTTCATGTATTTCACAATCCCTGTTGTTTACAGGATTAGTGTTCCTTATCTAATGTGCCAAAGCCCTTAATTACTGCCAAATAGTATTACAATGTTTTATAAAAATTGTTTCCAGTATAACCACTCATCTTTTTTCCCTTGGGACAGCTTTAGGTTAAAACTGGTATATGCATACCATTCAGCTAAGCATTTATCAATAATGTGCCCAGGTTTGAACAATAAATTACAGATTGCCATATTTATAAAATACTATGAGGTGCTAGGTAATTTTTACTGGATGTAATTTATTGTGTACTATTGGACCCAGAGCATAGTCTCTAAAGTCAGAGTGCTTCAGCTTGCACCCTAGATCCATCATTCACTAAATCTCTGAATAAGGACAAGTTACTTAAACATGCTGTTTTTCAATATTAGAATAATTAGAACTGTTTTTCTCATCCATGAAAATGTGGAAAATCATGGTATCTAACGTGACAGATCATATTTTTGTTCCCAAATATTTGCCACCCCTCCTTATGAAAAAGGTAATATTTTTCCTTCCCCACTG
>NW_011446051.1:0-700 GCF_000754665.1 Bison bison bison | reverse complement strand
TTTATTTTATTTTATTTTTAAACTTTACAATATTGTATTAGTTTTGCCCAACATCGAAATGAATCCGCCACAGGTATACCCGTGTGCCCCATCCTGAACCCTCCTCCCTCCTCCCTCCCCATACCCTCCCTCTGGGCTGTAAGGCTTTTAAAAACCTTTAAAAACCTAAGAAGGAAGACAGTTAAGATCTTCCTTGCCTTGGTACAAGTTTCTCTGAGACTGAAGTTTCCAAAATCTTGAACATGAGCTGATTTCCTGAGTAGTCCCACTTCCTGTCTTCTGGTGGTCTTTCTGTCTGAATGAGATGCTATGGGAGCTCAAAAGTCCTCCCAACAGCTGCACCACTATTTTTATGCAAACGCATGGCCTAGAGATAAGGAGAGGTCTGCTCTCCTCTCTGGGTAAAAAAAATCTGAACTCTAAAATGGCCAATTAGATTAAACGTCCCTTCTGGAACGAACTAACAACTAAATGGAATTTGTATTATGTAAAGAAGAACAAGTTAGATTTTGTTTAAGATAACTTCGGAATCCATTTATAGGCCTCTTTCTTCCTTGAAACAATTGAGCAAGACTCCAGAAGTAAATATTTCAGGTACTGACAGAACATATAAGACACGAAAGAGAGAATTGAGATTTTATTGAGAAAGTACACGCTGGAAATATTTTTAAAGCTAGATATCTGATCAATATCTCTGAGA
>NW_011446050.1:0-700 GCF_000754665.1 Bison bison bison | reverse complement strand
GCTTGAAACATTTGCTCCTGGAAGTCTGGCCCAGAGCATAGACCACCAGGAGCAAATGTTTCAAGCTAGTAGATAGCACAGCAAATTCAAACAATCTCAAGGTAAGCTGTATTGGCAGACCTAAGAGAAAACAAAGGAGTTTGGACCTATGGAGAAGAGACCGTAAATGACTTTCATGATCCACAATGAAACTTGCATTTTATCCTAGAGAGAGAGAGATCTGAAAGATTTTAAACAGAGGGAATTAAAAAGGGTTTGGATCAATCCCTTTAATGACAATGTAGAGAATATGATATTGGGGGTGGCAAAATTGGAATTAAGGAGATCAACTGAGGGCTATTGCGAAAGTTTAGGTGAAAGAAGACAAGAATGTGAATTATGGCACTGGAGAGGTGGGAACACATTTGAAGAACATTTGGGAGATGATTCAGTAAGATTCAGTTGATGTGGGGAATGAATAGATGTAAAGAGTGATTGTCAACTTTCTGATGGGACCTTGGATAATACAACAAAAGAAGTGGGGCTGGGTGAGTCCAGCTTGAGGTTTGTGGGTTTGGAAGTTTTGTGGAGGATCTAACTGAATTTTTCAGCAAGTTCTGGGGTCTGCAGGTTAAAAACTCAAGAAAAATCCAGGGCTAGAGACAGATTTATTAGGTGGTACAAATGTAGTTGCAGTTTTGGATCACGAATTTTAAATCAT
>NW_011446049.1:0-700 GCF_000754665.1 Bison bison bison | reverse complement strand
TTTTTTTTTTTTTTTTTTTGGTTGTTCTAGAACTAATTTTGAGATATTTTCTTTTCTTATAAAAAGAGAAACAATAAATTAGGCATATTTGACATGTTAAATTACATAGGAAGCATCGGCAAATAAGAAGTAATATACCTTCTTCATGTTGTGTCTATATAGATATAAGTGTTCTAGAAATTGTATGAATCTCTTGGAAGTTTTATAAATCTTGGCATAAATGTTATCTCACACCAGAAGGCCTGAACCTAAGTATCAGGGAAATGCCTAACTGACATTCATGCAAAGGCGTGAATCTATAAAGATTATGCCATGAGAATAAAATCCATTCCATTACTGAAAAAACAAAGACAAACAAAACAAAAACAAAAAACCCTGACTTCTCTTTTCCATACTTTTGCCATCCTGCTGTTATTATAAAATGTAATAGCTTAATTTAAGTCAGATAAATTAAGATGGGTCAATATTAGCTGTAAGTTAAAGAAATAGAGCTTTGGGAAACCCAGCATGGCCACTTGGTTTTTCCCACCTGCTGGCAAAACATTTTCTGTTTGATGGGTTGAAGCCTTTCCTTGCTGTCAGGTTGATGTACTTACAATGGCAAAACAAAACAAAACAAAACAAAAAACTTTGTATAGGAATGCAAGGGATTTCTGTGTGTTGATTTTATATCCTGCAACTTTACTATAATCATTAATTA
>NW_011446048.1:0-700 GCF_000754665.1 Bison bison bison | reverse complement strand
TCTCTCTTGGGTCTGTCCCCAGGAGTAGAATTTCTGGATTGGATGATATTTAACTTTCTAAGACACTGCCAGATCTTTTGCCAGAGTCGTTGCACCCGTCTACACAATGGGGCTGCTTTTGATGAATCTGGGTTAGGATAGACACACGTACATGACTCATCGAAACAGGTGCTATTGTAGTTTTGTCTTGCAGATGAGGAAGTTGAGGGGCATGGGGTGGCAAGGTCACCCCACTGGTAGGGGGCAGGGCTGGGAGCCTGTCTGACTCAGAGCCCGTGGGGTTTCTGCTGTGACATGCTGCTGCTCCTGGAAGCAGGGCTGAAGCAGGCAGAAAAAGCAGGGTGCTCTCCTCAGGAGCACCTTCTGGTGTCCACAGCCCAAGGACGGTCCTGGTTCTTGCAGAGCGCCTGTCTTCTCTCTGACACCGTGGAAGCCAGGGCCGGGCAGGCGTGTGGTGCTCTCTGGCCTGGGCTTGGCCTCTTTCCTTCATGTTACCCATCACCTTAGTCGCTTGCCCCACTCAGTTCCCTGGGCTGGGTCCTGTGTGCTGTGGACAGATGAAGGCCAGACAGCAGCCCTGGTTGTGCATTTCCCCCTTGACGTGATGTAACCAGGGGACTTTCCTTGGTGGTCCAGTGGGTAAGACTGCACTTCCACTATGGGAAACATGGGTTCAATCCCTGGTCAGGGAACTAGGATC
>NW_011446047.1:0-700 GCF_000754665.1 Bison bison bison | reverse complement strand
ATGGCTATTTTTTCCTTGAAATTCCAACATCTGTGTCATCCTAGGGTCTGTTTCTATTGACTGCTTTTTAAAAATTCTTGAGTATGGGTCACATTTTTCTAGTCCTTCACATGTCTGCTAATGTTTTTTAGCACAGATTGATTTTGTTATAGTAAAGCATAGGGAGTTTAGATTGTGTTGTCTTCCTTCAGAATGTTTTGAGTAATGTTCTGGAAGGCATTCCACAGTTATTAGCACTTCTGGTCTTGCCAACTACAATTCTATTATATTAAATGTTAGGATAGGTCCATTTTTATTTCATAATTAGTTACAGGATGTGGTTCTTACTCTGGGTGATGATCCTACTCTAAAAGCATAGTCTATTTGAGCTCTCAAGTGCACGCCAGAAGGGTTCAATGCAATAGTACAATTTCTTTCTGTCCTTCTTTCTCACTTTTCTTTTTCTTCTTATTTATGTATTTATCTTTTTTGGCCTCGGCAAGAACTCCAGTATCTCATAGTACTGAATGATTTCTAATCAGTTCAGTTCAGTCGCTCAGTCATGTCTGACTCTTTGGAACCCATGAATCGCAGCACACCAGGCCTCCCTGTCCATCATCAACTCCCGGAGTTCACTCACGTCCATCGAGTCGGTGATGCCATCCAGCCATCTCATCCTCTGTTGTTCCCTTCTCTTCCTGCCCCCAATCCCTCCCAGCAT
>NW_011446046.1:0-670 GCF_000754665.1 Bison bison bison | reverse complement strand
GCGGTGGGCAGGGGGTCCTGGGGAGGGGCTGCAGCCACCAGAGGCAGACACGCATAACCCGTGCTCTCCCAGGCCCTCCCTGGCCCAGGAGCTGGAGGATCCATCCAGCCCCCACGTCAGCCAAATCAGTGAAGTCCGAACCTCACCCGGTCACTCAGGACATTGACCTCCGAACTCAGAAACATGCCGACCTCTGCTGGGCATGTAGGCCCTTCACGACACTCCCGGGGTTCTGGCCACGTTGTGCCACAGTTGCCCCTCCCGGCCACCCTGTCTCCTCCAGCAGCCAGGCAAGATTCAAGGCCCAGCTTGATGCCCTCTCCTCCAAGAAGCCCACCTGGGTCTCTCCTCCATTCTCCCTTCCTCTGCCCAACGTGGGCGCGTCGACGCCAGGCTCCTGAGGAGGCCTTAGGGGCTGCGATTCAGCAGCTCCTGTCTGCCCAGGCCACGGCCACGCTTCCTGCACCCTCTGCTGTGCCCAGACCTTCCCCAGGCCTGAGCCCTGACCTTTCTCGTCACTCCCCTAGGTGCAGGTGGGGATGTTGATACCTAGAGGTGCCCGGGCACCTGAGGGCCCACACGAGCTGAGGCCCAAGCAGGCATGAGGCCCCCAGCCCGGGGCTCGGCCCCAATGCCCCAGACCTGTTGGATGCGGGGGCACCTGCAGGCC
>NW_011446045.1:0-700 GCF_000754665.1 Bison bison bison | reverse complement strand
GGAGACTCCCCCAGCTGTGAGTGCGTGCATTCAGCAACCCCGACCTGACCTGATAAAGGAATGACTAGCAGGGCTCAGATCCCTCAGGTTAACTACAAAGACTTACCGAGAAGACTGTGAACGAGGTGCATTTTAATCAAACTGTAGAGGAGGGAGACAACAAGCCACTGTTGCAGACTTGAGACCAAATGAAATTATACAACTGTTTTCCATCCCCCTAACTACCATCTTCTAATTTATCCTACAGAAAGAGGAGCCCCAGGAACTGGGGAGAGGCTGGGCCCCAAACGCAGGTGGAGAAATGAGTCTGTGTGGCACAAAGCGGGAATTATGGAAGCTGTGAAGGTGAGTTACTCTGATCTCCCTTCCAGAGAAAATCTGCTCTGACTGTAGGTGGTGATGACCCCAGTGGCTACCCAGTGGGCTCCGTCACAGCACTCACATGGAGACCATGCTCTTCCTGGACACCTGCTGCACCGTGGTAGAGCACAGGAGGGATGCTGGTCTTGGACCATGCCTACCTATGGGAAACTCCTTTAATGGGCCGCTTTTGATCCGACCTGAGTGTGACTTCCTTCCACTTGCACTGCAATGTGTGGCTATGCCTCCAAATCCTCCTTCCTCCCCTCTCTGCTTTCTGGTTTCAGACCTGCATCCTGGTCTGAAGGTCTGCTCCATCTCCCCTTCTATTCTTCACAGG
>NW_011446044.1:0-700 GCF_000754665.1 Bison bison bison | reverse complement strand
AACGAAGATCATGGTCTCATCACTTTATGGCAAATAGATGGGGAAATGGTGGAAACAGTGCCTGACTTTATTTTGGGGGGCTCCAAAATCACTGCAGATGATGACTGCACCTATGAAATTAAAAGACACCTCCTCCTTGAAAGAAAAGTTATGATCAACTTAGACAACTTATTAAAAAGAAGAGACATTACTTTGCCAACAAAGGCCCATCTAGTCAAGGCTATGTTTTTTCCAGTAGTCCTGTATGGATGTGAGAGTTGGACTGTAAAGAAAGCTGAGCGCTGAAGAAGTGATGGTGTTGTGGTGGTGTTGGAGAAGACTCTTGAGAGTCCCTTGGGCTCCAAGGAGATCCAATCAGTCTATTGTAAAAGAGATCTGTCCTGATGTTCATTGGAAGGGCTAAAGTTTAAGCTGAAACTTCAATATTTTGGCCACCTGATGCAAAGAGCTGACCCATTTGAAAAGACCCTGATGGATGCTGGGAAAGATGGAGGACAGACAGAGAAGGGGATGACAGTGGATGAGATGGTTGAATGGCATCACTGCCTCAATGGATATAAGTTTGGGTGGACTCCTGGAGTTGGTGATGGACAGTGAGGCCTGGTGTGCTGAAGTCCATGAGGTCGCAAAGAGTCAAACACAACTGAGTGATTAACCTCAACTTAGCCTCTTTTCAAGTTTTTTTTTTTTTTTTTTTTTT
>NW_011446043.1:0-700 GCF_000754665.1 Bison bison bison | reverse complement strand
CATTCTGACTGGCATGAAATGGTACCTCATTGGGGTTTTGATTTGCATTTCTCTGATAATGAGTGATGTTGAGCATCTTTTCATGTTATAGCACCTTCTTAATGAAGCCTACTTAGACTTCTCTACTTGAATTGTAATCCCCATCCCAATACTCCTAAACTCTCTAATTCTCTTCTGCTTTTCTCTTTTTCCATAGCATTTATAATCACCCAATTACTCATTTTCTATTGTGTCTTTGTCTACTTGTAGCGCTCTAGATGCTAAGTCAATATTTGTTGAATGTCAAGTGAATGAAAATACCCCAAAATAAAGGTCCTTTGATATGAATGTTCCTTTTTTCTCTTTATCTCTCTATAATCCCTTTTTTTTTTCAAAAAAGAAGTACATTTTGAAGATATTTCTACTTTATATAGCTGAATCTTTAATAAAGGTAATAGCTGACAGAAATGTAATCAACAATCTTTCTTCAAGAGCTGGAAATAACATGGTTGAAGTTGTAAGAAAATTTATCAATACCATTATACTTCTTTATGCCTTAATATTGTAGTCAGTTAAGAGGTTACTTTCTTCCTGTCTTAATACTGCCAACATTATTCAAAACAAGAGTGGGAAAGATTTTTTTATGAGGGGAAAGGATTTGGAATATCTTTGATTGTTGAGGTAGATTTTAAAATATAGCTTATTATTTTACCCTCTTGTG
>NW_011446042.1:0-700 GCF_000754665.1 Bison bison bison | reverse complement strand
TCCCTTGCTTATCTTTCATGTGCTGTTTGGCCATTTTTATATATTCCCTGGAGAAATATCTATTGAGATCATTTATCCATTTCTTTTTAGGTTTTTTGTCTTTTTATTATTGGATTGTAGGGGCTCTATATAGTCTAGATACAATCCCTTATAAAATATTTGTTTTGCACATGTTTCCCCTATTTGATGTCTTTTCACTTTCTTGATGGTGTCCTTTGAAAGCACAGAATTTTTTAATTTTGATGAAGTTGTTTGTCTTTTTTATTTTGTTGCTTTTTTATTCATGTTGCTATATCTGAGAATCCTTTGCCAAATCAAGGTATTGACTATTTACCCCTGTATTTTCTCCTAAAACTTTTATCATATTAACTCTTACACTTAGGATTTTGATTCATTTTGAGTTAAGTTTTATATGGTGTGAGGTAAGGATCCAACTCCATTCTTTTCCATGTAGATATACAGTTGTCTCAATTCTGTTCTGTTGATTTATATATTTGTCCTTGTGCCAGTGTTACACTGTCATGATTACAATTGCTCTGTCATAAGCTTCAAAATTAGGAATTGTTTATGTGAAATAGATCGCCAGTCCAGGTCCGATGCATGAGACAGGGTGCTCAGGGCTGGTGCACTGGGATGACCCTGAGGGATGGGATGGGGAAGGAGGAGGGAGGTGGGTTCAGGATGGGGAACACATGTACAG
>NW_011446041.1:0-700 GCF_000754665.1 Bison bison bison | reverse complement strand
TAATGGACAGAGAAGACCCATTGCTATTTATGATTTTACGATAAAATGGTGAAGAGCATTGTCTTTTGAATGGCTTTATACAATCCTGCTATTAGAGCTATTCTGTAAAGAAGTGGGGAAGAATGATGAAATACCATATGTGCAAGCATCTAAGCTGGTATATTAAGGAAAATAAGAAAAGGAAATTAGGATAACCCTCTTCCACTGCCTCTCATTTCTATACCACCTTCCTCAATTCCCAACACTGGGACTCAAGAAATGGTCAGAAAGATGCCCTTCCTTACAGGCATCAGTTAGAAAATTCTGTGATTTTCTAATTGGGAGACACAGAGACCTGCTCTGATATCATTGTGTAAGATCCAATAGGGCATCCAATCTGAACTAGGATCCACTCCTGGGGCAAAACAATTTCCCTTACTCCATTATTCCATAGGGGGCCTAAATACAAATAGCCATCAGGCTGGGTTTTTATGGATGACCCACTACCTTTAAACTATGTGATCCTCTAACTGAGAGACGCAGAGACCTGGGCTGGAATCATCATCTAAGATACCATAGGACATCCAGTTTGGACCAGATCCACTCCTGGGGCAAAGCAATTTCCCTTACTCCATTATTCCATCAGATCAGATCAGTCGCTCAGTCCTGTCCGACTCTTTGCGACCTCATGAATCGCAGCACGCCAGGCCTCCCTGTCCAT
>NW_011446040.1:0-700 GCF_000754665.1 Bison bison bison | reverse complement strand
GTGGTCTCATCAAATATACATATCTACCCCCTTCCTTATACTTCGCTGCCATTTCTATTTATCATGTGTATGACTTGACTATTGATCTAATCTGACATTTGTCATGTCCAGCTGACTTTGTTCACCCCTGTGCCTTCACTATTGCTGGAATGTTCTCCCCGCTGGTCACTGACATCTGATTTCACATACCATCAGCCATCTTCCTGGTTTGTAAAAAAATAGAGAA
This sequence comes from Bison bison bison, assembly GCF_000754665.1. Taxonomy (NCBI): domain Eukaryota; kingdom Metazoa; phylum Chordata; class Mammalia; order Artiodactyla; family Bovidae; genus Bison; species Bison bison. The sequence continues at coordinate 474 of NW_011446040.1, read as the reverse complement.
ATACAAGAAATGACTAAAACTATGACTGCCATCTGCTTTTGCTGTCACACTGTCACTTCAGATTGTTTGTCACTGAGAACGTGATGAGCGTGAGTCCTGGGATATAGAAGGGCCTGGTCTTGCACTCTCCACCTACAGGCCATCTGGGGCAGGCAGCGGAGGTGAGCCAAAGATTACAGTCCTGAGAGGTAGAATTTGCCAGTGATTAGATCTCCTGGCAATGTGTCCACAAGAACTCTGATTTGTATTTCATGTTTTATATGCTGTCTGCTGACCTCTCTTTACAATGGAGCCAAAGTATGTGTGGGTGTAATGTGAAACTAAGTTTAGGTCCTGCAGCCTGTCTTAAACCATGGCACAGGGAAGAGGTGGGGTTGCAAGTTGAACTTGTACTGAACTTGTCTGCTTCCTGTTCAGTTGGTATGAATGTGTTATTGAGCAGAAAAAAAAGAAAAAATCTTTCCACTGAGACTT
>NW_011446039.1:0-700 GCF_000754665.1 Bison bison bison | reverse complement strand
GTTTACCACACACTGCTTTAGACATTTTATATTGCATCATAGATGGCCAGAGGAAGGCAGTCACATTCCTGCCCCTCATCCTTTTAAAAGGGATATTTTTGGAGTAAGAAGATATTGGCTTCCAAGCAGGGAGACTTGCTGATGACTTGTCATACTGGTCGGAATCAATATCTTCCTTCGAACCCAGATCACTATCCATTGGCTACCGTTTACTGGTCTAATTTTATCACTTCTGGTAGTAGTAATTTTTTCTAAAAGTGCCATTTTTATTTCCTTTTTTCCCTCTTTAGAGCTTCTTTTCTGTCACCATCTCAGCTAAGCCCTTTACTAGTAAAATGGTAAGTACCATAGCTCTCAAACAACCTGAATAACATTCTCCAGTGACATTTTTTCTCTTTCTCTTTCCACCATTCTGGCTGCTAGAAACAAGCACTAGTCTAGGCCCAGTTTGAGTTCCAGGAATTGATATTTCTTCCCCTTTCACATGGTTTTTGTTGGAATCAGCAGTTTCTTCACAGACTTGTGCTGATCAGTACTCAGCGGAACATACCACCACCGAGCCTCTCCATAGCTCAGAGGTGTTTTTCTGCATAGTCTTCTTTCTCCTGTCCCCTGATCTATGAACTCTAGCTGCCTTGCTGTTTGTGCACCTCAGCTCCATCCCTTTACTGCAGAGAGACTGCCAGGCTCCAGTGAGCAC
>NW_011446038.1:0-700 GCF_000754665.1 Bison bison bison | reverse complement strand
TCTGGGGCTTGTCTGGGACTGTGTGCACCAGGTGAGAAAGCCATGGGCCTTGTCCTATGGGCTGTGACAAGCTCCACACTCCAGCCCCACAAGCTTCTGAGGGGAGAGGCCAGGGGGAAAGGTGAGAGGGCCCAGAGCCCAGGAGGAGCAGAAGGCTGGATAAGGGGGGGCGGGTAGGCAGTGAGGTGACCCGGGCAGGGAGTGGAAACCACAGCGCTGGATCAGGGGAGGAGGGAGCAGACAGCGCCTCCCTGGCCGCTTTCCTCCCACCAGCGGCGGTGCTGCCTGTGGGCTCCTCAGAAGCTGCTGGGCGGAGGGCTGGCAGGGTCCCGCGTCCCTGCTGCTCTCCCGGGTGGCCGGCTCTGTCCCCAGGTGGTGCCCCTGCGGGCCGTGGTGGCCGTGCCCGAGCTGCAGCTCTCCACCAGCTGGGTGGACTTCGGCCCCTGCTTCGTGAACCAGGGCCGGGCCCGGGAGGTCTACCTCATGAACCTGAGTGGCTGCCGAAGCTATTGGGCTGTGCTGACAGGTGTGTTAGGCCCTCCTCCCCAACTCCGCTAGACTAAGACCCCCAGGAAGGGGCCTGTGGCCCTGTGCTGATAGGCCAGACCCCCTGGGAGTTGCTGCGCTGACTGCCACTTCCCCCATCGGAAGTGGTCCCCTCCGGGGTGGTGGGCAGCAGCAGAAGCACCAGGAGGTGGGG
>NW_011446037.1:0-700 GCF_000754665.1 Bison bison bison | reverse complement strand
GTGGGGGCGGGCCGGCAGCCAGCCACCGTGTTTCCCTTCCAGCTGATCATCTTCACACCCAAATCTCTGCTGAGGCACCCAGAGGCCAAGTCCAGCTTTGACCAGATGGTATCTGGTATGTGCCTGGGCAGGTTGGGGAGGTGGCTGATGGGGGCCCATGGGGCAGCCTCTGTTTCTGTGGCTCTGTTGGCCCTGTAGCTTCTGACACGGTCCCTGCCAGCAGCTGGATTGGGAGGTTGGTGCAGCGGCCAGATGTCTGGGCCTGCCTAGGTCACTTGGGCTGAGAACCAGGCTCAGGAGCGTGCACTAGCTCCCTGTGGCTGCTCAGGAGGGCCGGCCTGGCTGCGCTGGAAGAGCTCAGAGGCTGGACGTCTGCTGCAGCTCTGCCTGGTTCATGGGATGCTGAGTGTCAGTCATTCATCCATCATTCATGAGCCCAACAGGCATCACTGGCCCTGGGCACCTGGCACCCCCTCCAAGAGCTCTCAGCCCTGGTGTTGGAACTGAGATGTGACCCAATAGAGGATGAAGGGGGCAAGTTTAGGGCCTTGAAGCTGGTCATAGCAGAGCTGTCTGGGAAAACGGTCCTGGGCTGTAGGGGAGGGGCGGGAGCTGGTCCGGGGACCTCAGTGGCGTGGGCAGGCGCTTGTTCTCACTTGCGCGTGTGAAGGCATCTCCTCAGATGCGGCCAGTGGCTGAG
>NW_011446036.1:0-700 GCF_000754665.1 Bison bison bison | reverse complement strand
GTGGTTACAGGTTACACAGGTGTGTGTGCTTGCAACCATAAACCTTGCACCTTCGCCCCTCTAGCTTTCCTTGCTCGCCCGAGCTCAGCTCCCAACTTTCTGAGGCTGGTCTGTCTCTGCCTGGCCTCCCTGCCTTCCTTTCTGAGGTTCCTGCTGCAGGGACATGGGTCCATCCCTCTACACAGCTGACCCTTATCGGGAGCCCTAGGATTCACCACTCAGGACAACACACAGAGAGGCAGTCATTCCATAAAGGTTCACCTCCCCTGGGAGCTCTCTGAGGGCAAGGGCCTGCATCCGAAAGCATGGCTTGGCCCTCGGTCCCCAGAGCCCAGGACAAGACGACCGGACACAAGAACATGACCTGGAAGATGTGACTGGAGACTAGTCTGGAGTGCTGGTGCCAGCACCCTGCGCTGTGGGCATCGTGGATGCCTCCTTGGTGGATGGGAAACTGAAGCCCAGACAACAGGCCCCACCCTGGGATGTGCCTCCCGCCTCACCAAGTCCCAACACCACTGGGTGTCAGCAGTCCTAGAACACTGTCCCTGCTGGACGCAGCCGGGCGCATGGATTTCCAAAGCCATCTCTCTATTTGGCAGCTTTATGAACCCAGTTCGAAGGATTGAGTGAGTGACGTGTTTGCTTATTGGCTAAACCTCTCCTCTTTGGGGCTCCACCACGGGGGCCCCCCCCCCCC
>NW_011446035.1:0-700 GCF_000754665.1 Bison bison bison | reverse complement strand
TCATAACCCCAAAGAAATCACAACATAATAACGATGCTATCTCACCTCCAGGTGTCTGTGGGATTATAGGTATCAACCTATCTTCATCTCTGTCTTTCAAGAGAGCTAGAAGTAAGTCACCCCAGTAACAATGACCACCCTGGCCCAAATATTGGGTCATTTTATTATAATATTAAATATAAACAGATACATTTTCACTGTATGAAAAAATATCATTTTCCACTAAAAGCAAACCGAGTACCTTGGAGAAAGGCTGACTTCAGGGCTGGGGTAGGAAAAATAAAATGTGAACCTAGTACATCTTCTATGAGAAGGTGAGGAAGTGCTCAAAAATTATGGAATGCAGCGAAAGGGTACAGAGACTGTTTGAAGGGACCTCCATAGGGACCTCAGTTTCTGGGGAAGTTAAGCATCAAAATAATTAAGAGTAATAATGAGTTATATTAACCATTGAAAACCCATGAATTCATACTGATAATAGACAAATAGGGGAGAAGGAAGGAAAAATGCTAGAAATCTCATTACTGAGAAGATTGATAAAATTAGAATATGGACTGTGACTAAATAAAATTATCATTGTTGCTCTGTTCAGTCACTCAGTTGTGTCCAACTCTTTGCGACCCCATGTGCTGCAGTGCGCCAGGCTTCCCTGTCCTTCACTGTCTCCTGGAGTGTGCTCAAACTCATGTCCATTGAGTCC
>NW_011446034.1:0-700 GCF_000754665.1 Bison bison bison | reverse complement strand
TTAGCACATACCCACTTAATTGACCCTGCTGCCCAGTGGGGTGGGTGTTACTTATTACTCTCTTCAGTCTGGGTAAGAAAACGGAGTTTCAGGGAGTAGTATCCTGCTAAAGAAACAGAACAAAAAATCCGTCCTGCCTACCTCCAGTTGGTCCAGGATGCACAACCGTGGCATGTCAGAGAGAGGGGACAAGAGAGGGCAAAGCAAACAAGGCAAGTGCCCGAGTGGACCCCAGCCTGGGAACGGGAACCGAGAGACGGGGGCCCAGGGAAACGAGGCTGAAATCCTCACTACAAGCAGTAAAACCGAACAAAACCCCACCCCCGAGCACTTCATGTTTTGTTTGTTGTGTTTCTCTCTGTTGGTTTCTTCCCAGCTTTGGAGACCAGGCACTTCACCGGGGTCCCTTGTTGAGAGTCTAGGGAACAGACAAGCACAGTCAAAACCAGATTTCTTCAGCTTGGTTCTACTTTCCACTTCCCCAGTGACAGCATCCCTTCCCTTTGGACACCGTTCAAGTTCCCCTTTCCCTAGCCTTGTAGGGCACCACCTGGATGGAGGAAGGGAGCAACAGGTAGTGTGTTTCTAAGAATAATGGGGGGAATGCCAGCCAAGGGGGCCCTTCCTGCCCAGGTGGGAGCGGCCTGGGAGCAGAGGGCTGTGCCCAGAGTTGAAACGTGAGTGGCTTGGGAGTCAGGGC
>NW_011446033.1:0-701 GCF_000754665.1 Bison bison bison | reverse complement strand
AGGAAGTAAGCCTGCTTTAGGTTTCAACTAGATGGTCAAAGAAGGTCTCTCTGGGTACATATGTAGCCTTTCAATCTAAAGACACTATCTTAGAGCTTTCCAAATTGTGCTATCCATACTAACATATACAAGCAATCATTGTGGCTGGTATATGGGTAACATTTTTTAATACTGAATTACACATTTATTTTAGTGGGCCTTAAAATATAGCCATAGCATATAAGAGCTACATTCTCAAGGAAATTAATTGCTTAGGAGTTGCAAAGGGTAGGAGCACTGGGGAACCCAGAATGCAGAATTAAAGGCTTGGTGCCCAGATATGCTCATGACCAGTGAGTGACCAGCCAGGCCACCAGATGGTGGTGGATCCAGAAAGGGCACTCTTATCCCTTGGCTCCTCTGCTCAGTGCAGTATTTCTCTGCTCTGGGAGAGCACGCTTCCCCGAGTACATCTGACAAGGTCCAAAAACATTTAGTTGTCACAAGTGGGGAGCACTGGCATTTCGTGAGAAGACGTTATTAAACATGTTATTAAGCAGGAATGTCACTAAACATTCTCCAAAGCACAGGACAGCCCCACACAAAGAATTATTCAGTCCACAATGCCAACAGTACCAAGGTCGAGAGACCCTGGTACAGTAATTGCTCTCTTAACCATAAAGCCTTTCTTCTTTTTTTTTTTTTTTTTAAGCCTTTCTTCT
>NW_011446032.1:0-701 GCF_000754665.1 Bison bison bison | reverse complement strand
TAGATGGCCAACCGCCCGTTTCTCTTTTCTAGCCGCATCCACACTTTGTTGGATTTCTTTCAGGTTGGGGAATTCTTCATTTCTAGAGGTGAAGAAACTGAGGTTGGCTGCTTTGGCGGCCTTGCACTGCCTCCTTCCAGGGGCCTGAATGGTATTGGGTGACCAGAGGGGCCATGCATAGCGGTCTGGCATTTCTGAGTTTGAGGGGGCTTTAGATCACCTACTCTCAGGGATTCCAACTGGGCTGAGTTAGAGAGTGTATGAGAATCACACAAGGTCCTTCCCAAACTGAACAAGCTTGCCCCCTCCATCCCTTCTCAAGTTTTCTGGATCGTTTGGGGATCACTGCCCCAGTTGCAGCCCTCTCAGCGGCTTCATTGCCCTCGGGAGGCTGCTTCTCCGGCTCTCAGCAGAAGGGAGCCACAGGGCCAGGGTGAGGTGGGAGAGACACGCTAGCAGAGCAGTTGACAGCCTTGGCGATGTCTGCTGCCCAGCTGTTCCCGCTTTTGGTGTCTGGTCTTTATTGCAATCTCCCTGATGGAGGAGATGGGTTAGCATTAATAGTGGAAGGGTGTGAAGACCTGAATTCATTCTGGAAATCTAAGTTTTGGCACAGTTGTAGATGACTTTGTACTTGGTGGGTTGAAATGGGGCCATTATCCTATTACAGCAGCCTGGAATACAGGATAAAATAGCCTCAG
>NW_011446031.1:0-701 GCF_000754665.1 Bison bison bison | reverse complement strand
TTTGTTTGTAGTGATGCTTCCTAAGGCCCACTTGACTTTACACTCCAAAATGTCTGGCTCTAGGTGAGTGACCATGCGTCGTGGTTATCTCAGGTCATTAAGATCTTTCTTGTATAGTTCTTCTGTGTATTCTTGCCACCTCTTCTTAATATCATCTGCTTCTACTACATCTTTACTGTTTCTATCCTTTAGTGCGCATATCTTTGCATGAAATGTTCCCTTGGTATCTCCAATTTTCTTGAAAACATTTCTACTCTTTCCCATTTTGTTTTCTTCTATTTTTTTTGCATTGTTCATTGAAGAAGGTCTTATCTCTCCTTGCTATTCTCTGGAACTCTGCATTCAGTTGGGTATAATTTTTCCCTCTCTTCCTTGCCTTTCGCTTCTCTTCTTTCCTCAGCCATTTGTAAGTCCTCCTCAGACAACCACACTGCCTTCTTGCATTTCTTTTTCTTGTGGATGATTTTGGTCACTGCTTCCTGTACAATGTTATAAGCCTCCGTCCATAGTTCTTCAGGTTCTGTGTCTACCAAATCTAATCCCTTGAATCTATATGCCACTTCCACTGTATAATCAATCATAAGGGATTTGATTTAGGTCACACCTGAATGGCCTAGTGGTTTTTCCTACTTTCTTCAATTTAATTCTGAATTTTGCAATAAGGAGCTCATGATCTGAGCCACAGTAAGCTCCAGGTCTTG
>NW_011446030.1:0-701 GCF_000754665.1 Bison bison bison | reverse complement strand
TTTCAGTACTTGACAAAAAAGGCAGCAAGTTTATAAGCTAGACCTGGAAGGAAAACGACTGCAAGGAATTATGCAGGAATTCCAGAAGCAAGAACTAGAACGAGAAGAAGAACGAGAAAGTAGAAGAATTCTGTATCAGAATCTTAATGAGGTAAATTGACATTTTGTTTTAAAATATCTTTTAGAAGAATATTGCAGTCCTGTGATCATATAATTTTGATACTGGATTAAATGATGTACAATCATTTAAAAATCTATAGAAGTTTATTTGGAATATAAACAGTAATTGTGTTCTCTTAAGAAAGAATGTGATGTGCTATTTGTGGTACAATTTTCGTTTTTCTTTTTCTGTCCAAAATTTCTAGCCAACCGCTTGGAGTTTAACCAATGATCGAACCAGAAATTGGGTTCTTCAGCAGAAAATGGGAGAGACAAAGGAATCAAGCTATCCTAAAATGATCGAAATGAACGGAGGAGGAACTGGCTATCATCATGAATTGGAAATAATCAGACAAAAACTTCAGTGTGTGGCTTCAAAACTACAACATCTAGCCCAGAAAGCCTCCAACAGGTTAGAATTTTCTGCCTAACTTTTAGAAATGGCATTCTTAGGCAGGCTGGGCAGTCTGTCCCTCAGTAGTAGCTAGAGAAGTTTTAAAGTTAATGCATGTTTACATTAGAAGGTTATCTTTAACAGAACT
>NW_011446029.1:0-701 GCF_000754665.1 Bison bison bison | reverse complement strand
TTCCAGGTCAGGGAACTAAGACCCTGTGTGCTGTGTGGTGAGGCAAAAAAAAAAAAAAAAAAGAAAAGGAAAAAAACCTGCTTCAACATCTGAAATGATCCCATTTTAGCTCTTTAAAGATTGTTATGATCCTAACGCTACTGATGGAGGCAACAGGGTATCTGGAAGTTTGGTTGAATAGGAAGCCAAAGGCCGGGGCTGTTCCCAAGAGCAGAGACCAGAAGGCTGTAGTTGGCCTTCGGTGGTGACTCTTCAGGGGATGATTTTTTGGCCCTTTCCGCTGCCAATCTCTGGAATAAGCACAGAGTCGGGCCCTTGTCAAAATCTGTACGAGGATCTTGGGCTGATTATCAAGACTATCTGCCTCTGGATACCTGGGATAGGATGGCGGGGAAAGCATGTGACAATGCAGCATGGAGGAGTTGGTCAAACCAGCCATCACCTATGCGAACAGGGCTCCAAAGAACAGTAAAAGGAGGAAGAAGAGGAGGATGTTGCTAGAAAGGTTAGCATTGTGGGTGCTATCTGAGGTGGGGCTGGTGGGGAAACTTGTGGCTGACAGCTTACGGTGATTGATTCATGATCTCTGAAGAAGATTTAGCCTCGGGACCAGGTACCAGGCTCGATCACTCAAGAGCTTTTGTGTAGCAGAGTTTTATTAAAGTGAAAAAGGAACAGAGAAAGCTTCTGACATGGACATC
>NW_011446028.1:0-701 GCF_000754665.1 Bison bison bison | reverse complement strand
TTTGCCAGCTTCTGGATTCAAAGAAGCAAAGTCTTCCTCTTCAAACTGCAACTTTTCTACCTTATCTTCTTTCTTCTCTTCCCTAATATCTGTAGGTGGCTTCTCCTGAAAGACACAGCCTTTCCGGGAATGGAAGCTGCCATTCCAATGGCGATGGTTTCCTGTGCCACCCCCACTACGCTGGCTCATGCCATCATGACCTCGTGAAGAGCCATGCCAACCAGATAGGTTCCCTGTGATTCCAGCATATGCTCCCTTAGAGACACCAGAGTCCACAGAATCATGGCGAAACAGGGAGGGCTGGTGCCAAGAATCTGAAAAAATAAGGAAAAGTAACACATTAGTGTGTTTGCTTTCTGTAAATTCAGGAACAAGTGGGCCATATGCTTCCTGATCTAATTTACAGTATTGCCAAAGCCCTTCAGGGGACTTCTAAATAAAAAATTAAGTCCACACACACACAAAATCACAAGATACATCCTTTTGTTTTAATGTAATTTCTGTATGAGTTCTTTAACTGAATAAATGACTTAAGAGCACCTAAGAATGTTAGAAAGCCAGTATAGCTGAGTGATGACTACTGGACGATCTAATTGAGTATTGTGTTTACAAAAGATCATTATTCCAAGGTTATGGACATGTACCCTCAACCTGGGCTTCCTCTGAGTAGCTTAAATAGTCATGGAAGTTGGGTATGTCTT
>NW_011446027.1:0-701 GCF_000754665.1 Bison bison bison | reverse complement strand
GATGAGATGATTGGATGGTATCACCAATTCAGTGGACATAAATCTGAGCAAACTCCAGGAGACAGTAAAGGACAGGGAAGCCTGGTGTGCTGCAGTCCATGGGTTTGAAAGAGTCAGACACGACTTAGTGACTGAATAAGAAATGTTGCAATAAGGGACTTTTACTACAAACATTAATACCTATGCAGAAACATATAATACACACCATGACCTTGTGGCTAATGAGTTTATGTCACAAGCATTATTTACAGTCATTAATTAAAAAATCTAAACACTGTTGGGGCAATAAAACATCTCTATGACCTAATTTTTCTATACCAATGTTGTTCAATTACTTAATTTGTCATCATTTGGGGTACTTTTTAATTGCTAGTTCTCCAACAGCAAAAGAAAATGTTTCATTTAGAAGGAAAACATTCATTCAGATCACATGCACTTGACCCAAGTGTAAAGGGCTTGCTGTGAACAGAATTTAAACCGTGGCTCTTTGGCTAGTCTTGCACGCTCCCTGGGGAAAGAACTTCAGACCAGCCCATTGGGAGTATCCTCAGGGAAAGGACTGCAAAGGACAACTTCCACAATGACCTTGGAAAGGCTCCATTCAGCACCAAGTGCTCCTGTCTGCATAGGATGCCTGCCAGTCGAAGGCAAGCAGGCTAGGTTTCCTCATTGTTCTCCCAGGGCACTGCCAAGCAAACACT
>NW_011446026.1:0-701 GCF_000754665.1 Bison bison bison | reverse complement strand
GTGTGCACTCTGCATCTGGCTGAGTCAGCCCAGCCCGCATACAGGCCCTGCCTGCAGGGCACGGAGTGCAGGCTGTGGCTTCGTCCTGGCCCGGGAGGGGGCCGTATGTGCCCGGCTGGCATGGGATGGGCTGTGTGGCTTCGCTGGGACAGAAGTGTCCTGCTGGGCACTGCAGACACTGGCTGAGGACTGTGGAGAAAGCAGCCTAGATCATGAGTTCTCTCTGAAGAGCCTGGGCTGCTGTCTTCAAAGGAGAAGCAGTGACCATCTCCCAGGCCCTGGTGCCCTTGATACTCCCGTGGACCTGGGGGTGCAGGGAGCTGGTCCCCCTCCCAGTTTACTAGAAAGGGCTTCCCTGGAGACACAGCATGGGGGCTGGTTCCCGCTTGCCCATGCAGAGGAGAGTGGCCGGTGCTAACTGCTGGGGATCCTTGCTCCGCTCAGCCTGTAGGGAGCTCTGGCCTCCCACAGACGGCTGTGATAGGCAGGCTCCCAACTCCCCAAGCCTCCGTTTTCCTTTCTATAAAATGCATATCAGAACCACACCACTCGGGCTGGCTGGAAGGACTGGATATGACATTATTCAAACAGACAGAGCTCTGCAGGGCACTGGACACATGGCAAGCCTTGGTGAGTGCTAGTGAAAGTGAAAGTGAAATTGTTGGTCACTCAGTCGTGTCCGACTCTTTGTGATCCCATGG
>NW_011446025.1:0-701 GCF_000754665.1 Bison bison bison | reverse complement strand
TACATGTGTTTCCTATTTTTTATGACTCATACTTACGGTACTCATAAAGATTTATCCTTTATCTTGGCTCTGAGTAATGAGCCCACTTGCACATTTCCAGCAGAGATGTGGGTTGGGACTTCTGTGTCTAATCCTGGAGGACAGGCCTCTTGAAGGCATAGTGCAGGAAGCATGACATACTCATCTAAGGTTCTACTTACTTCTCCTCCCTGAGGAAGCAGTCAAGTTAGTTTCTGTGCGTTTATTAATTTGTGTTTTCCAGGTTTTGCTTTTCCTTGCCCCTTTTAGTCATTTTACAGCTTATGAGTGAGACCACCAGAGGGTGACTGGATGGAACAAATGTGCAGCTCCTTTTCCCTGCTGGCAACTATGTTAAAGAATCTGGTGGAGGAAGGAATGGAAATAATTAAACTGAAATGATATCTGTATTACATGTGGCAGCAAACATCCAGGGGGTCTTCTTGGGTTCAAACAAACATTCAGACCCAAGAAATTATCACAGGCCACAGGTGGCTTCAATCTGCTAAAGGATACAGGGAAGAGGCTGCAGCATAGAGCAGGGCAGCATGGCCTTCCTCTTCATTTGGATGCCTGGGGCTTTGGATGCATGAGTTCATACAGCCATCTGGAGCTCTCCAGTTGCTGGCTCCAATGCTAGATCTACATGGGTGTGTATGTGTGTGTGTGTGTGTGTGTGTGTT
>NW_011446024.1:0-701 GCF_000754665.1 Bison bison bison | reverse complement strand
TTTTGCTGAAATTTTTTACATGGTAGGCTATTCTCTGGGTTCAATGCATGCTATTCCCTTTTTTTTTTTAATAGAATACTTGAATCTATTCATTCCTCTAACCTCTGTGAATGTTTCTATCTCCCTGATGTCTTGGGGAGTATAAACTTACCAGAGAGGTTTGTCAAATGTGTAGTCATTCCAGCGGCTCCTGGATTATCTAAATTTCCCCCTAAAGAGATAACTAGATTTGATAGGAAAATCATTTAATTGCTCTTAACCATCACACAAAGGCCAGTGATGTTCCTGCTCTTTTAAACAATACAATTACCTTGCTGGTAACTATTTCTTTTAATCTCATCATGAGGTGTTTAAAAAATAATTTTTCAATTAGTCTTTTTGTAACTGTATTTTCTGATCACTTCTTCATTTCATCAGTGCTGTTTTCTTTTTAACTGGAATGTAGTTGATTTACAGTGTGGTATTGCTTTCTATTGTAAGCAAAGTGAATCAGTTGTGTGTGTATTTATAGATGTTTATGGAGAAGGAAATGGCAGCCCACTCCAGTGTTCTTGCCTGGAGAATCCTGTGGATAGAGGAGCCTGGTGGGCTGCTGTCCATAGGGTCGCACAGAATCAGACACAACTGAGGCAACTTAGCATGCATGCATGCATTGGAGAAGGAGATGGCAACCCACTCCAGTATTCTTGCCTGGAGAATCC
>NW_011446023.1:0-701 GCF_000754665.1 Bison bison bison | reverse complement strand
GCTTACCCCATAAGTAAGCACCATAAAACAACTCTCCAAATTATTTGGAACTTTTTTTTAAAGTTGGATGACAGTTAACGTAACTCCCAAGCCAAGCAGAAGACTTTCACAGATAGATAAATGTTCTCACACAAATCTTAGAATTAGGTTTGGGTAAGCCAAAGCAATAGATTTCTCTTCCATTTACAAAGGCTTCTCCAATGTGTTTAATAGCACAAAATACACTGTAGCCTGGTCAACTCGTGTGTGTGTGTGTGAGAGAGAGAGAGAGAGAGAGAGAGAGAGAGACAATCAACATAGGCGTCTAAGGCCCTGGCAAAAATTCAGGGACACAATGAGTTATAAGGGAAAGGAGGTTTAGACAAAGAAAATTAGAGAGAAGATGGGAATAAGTGATCAGTCAGGAAAATGCATTTAATCTTATGCACTACTGTTTTCCTTCTGTGTGCTAGAATCCTATGAGGCACATGAAAAAGTAAGTGAATAATTGGGAAATTTTAAAATATATATTCTACATACCTCAAAGTATATGTGTATATTTATTTATATATATACTTATACATACATATATGTATATATATTGAAATAGCCACAGAAATTAATCATGTTAGGTCGCTCTCTAAACCCCAGCAACTGTTGATAGATATTCTAGATAGATAGGTATGGTATCACATAAAATTTTCATGTCCATCTACAGGGAG
>NW_011446022.1:0-701 GCF_000754665.1 Bison bison bison | reverse complement strand
GGTGTTCTCCCATGTTCTCTCATCATTTCTCCCATGTTCGTTCATTGTTTCTCCCCTGTTCGCTCATCGTGTTCTCTCATGGCATTCTCCCGTGTTCTATCATGGTGTCCTCCCGTGTTCTCTCATCATTTCTCCCGTGTTCGCTCATTGTTTCTCCTGTGTTCTCTCATGATGTTCTCTCATGTTCTCTCACGGTGTTCTCCCATGTTCTCTCATCATGTCTCCCATGTTCGCTCATCATGTCTCCCGTGTTCTCTCATGGTGTTCTCTTGTGTTCTCCCGTGTTCTCTCATGGTGGTGTGTGTTTTTTCGTGTTCTCTCAGGGTGTTCTCCCATGTTCTCTCATCATTTCTCCCATGTTCGTTCATTGTTTCTCCCCTGTTCGCTCATCGTGTTCTCTCATGGCATTCTCCCGTGTTCTATCATGGTGTCCTCCCGTGTTCTCTCATCATTTCTCCCGTGTTCGCTCATTGTTTCTCCTGTGTTCTCTCATGATGTTCTCTCATGTTCTCTCACGGTGTTCTCCCATGTTCTCTCATCATGTCTCCCATGTTCGCTCATCATGTCTCCCGTGTTCTCTCATGGTGTTCTCTTGTGTTCTCCCGTGTTCTCTCATGGTGGTGTGTGTTTTTTCGTGTTCTCTCAGGGTGTTCTCCCATGTTCTCTCATCATTTCTCCCATGTTCGTTCATTGTTTCTCCC
>NW_011446021.1:0-701 GCF_000754665.1 Bison bison bison | reverse complement strand
CCATACACATGCTAATATTTCTTTCTGAAATTCAAATGATAATAGCTGAGTCCCATTTCCCCACCATAGGATGTATGTAACTTTCTATGAATATTAATATTTTTTCAAATACTTTTTTAAACCAGAGTCATTAATATGATAATACTTTGGTAATGAATTTACAAAAATTCCATACAAATACTACATGTGCTAATACAATGAAATACTGTGGAAATAATATGCATAATGCATTAGGCTTTGTTACAGATGCCTGCCAAAAATAGTGTTTGGCAAACAGTAGCTTGCTTGAAAAATGCCTAACCGATTAAAATTTATTGCTGCTGATAGACCCAGGGCAAACACGCAACGATCTTTGCTATTCATGCCCTGGCAGACACATCAGTTCACTGACTGCTCAGATTATCTCTGAAAGCTTCTGGACATCACAAAAATTAAGGAAGACGCTTAATGAGATGTTTAATGCTGGGGAGAGTGACTCCTCTGAACAAAGGAATCCCCCATGTACTGCAGTTTCATCTCCATGGATGCCACTCCTAGCAAAGGGTCCCAGCTCCATCCAGCAGCTATGGGCAGGGCTGATCTGTGTGCCTTCTGTGTTCAGTCTCCCTTGCCACAGATAGTTGCTTTTGAAAGAGGGAAGCTGTGCTAGCATTAAAGCATTCTCTTCTCTCCACCGTATTCACAGTTTGACGTCACCTAAT
>NW_011446020.1:0-701 GCF_000754665.1 Bison bison bison | reverse complement strand
CTGCCTCTTTTTCCCCGAGAAAATGATGTGTTTGTTTTCTCTTTGGGGGTCTGTGAATTCACAAAACTTAAATCACCTCTGTACTCTGTGACTCATACTGTTTTCAGTTAATATCATCTGGTCGTGTTCTAGTTTTTATTATTGTCTAGTTCAGATTTTGGAAATTAGTTCTCAGTCATTAATAGAGAAAAATTAAATGATGGCTTTTGGCTGAAAAAAGAGGAGCATCTGTGGGGAATCTACTAAGATTATGACACAGTCATGCCGTCCAACAGAGACAGAAGTGTGACAAGATGTCCCAGAGAAGTATTTTGCTGGGACAGGGGTGGCATATTCCAGAAGGGCTGACCTTTCTTGGACTCCACTGCATCAACCCTATCATTCATTCTGCTTAAACAGAAACCTGTAATACCTCCATTTCTGTCTCTATCAAGGAATGAAATCTTATATATCCTTAAAGATTTGTATTAATAAATTAAGATTTATATTAATAAATATATTAAATTAAGATTTATATTAATTAAATCTAATTTAATTGGATTTATGTCAAATCTATTTAAATAGATTATATATAATCTATTTTTCTTGTGTTGTTGGAAGAGGGTGTTTACTATGACCAGTGTGTTCTCTTGGCAAAGCTCTATTAGTCTTTGCCCTGCTTCATTCTGTACTCCAAGGCCAAATTTGCCTGTTACTCCAGG
>NW_011446019.1:0-701 GCF_000754665.1 Bison bison bison | reverse complement strand
GTATAGCTCAAAGATAATTATTGGAGATAGAATGTGGATAGATAAAATACTGTAGGAAATTTGAACAGTTTTCATGATAGTCAGACCCTAACTTTTATTTAAAGCAGAAAAAGAATTAACTAAACTATTTGTATTGAATACATAAGACCCTTAGTTTTCTGGTCTCTTGGAAGCTGTTCTTCATTTATTTCCTCTGCTCCTCCCCTGTATTTTATAGTAATATTCTGGATCTATTTAGTACTCAAAAGGCCTGAACTTGAGTGATCTGTTATTGATTTTCTAAAGACACACTCATAAACCAAGCCTTGTCAGACACCGATGAACTGCCACACACTTGCGTGGTATCTCTCCATCTCAAAAGCTGGTTTTTTGGCACTGCTCTTTGGGGATGACCTTTTGGCATTCTCCCTGACCTTCCAACAAGGTCTCATTCCTAGCACATCTAATGTCTAGTATAGAGTGACAAGACCACTTAAGTCGGCCAGCTTTTTAAGGAAAAATTGTGAATGACATAGTAAAAGAATGAGATGAACCCCTCCTAACTAACTGCTTCCTTCTTTTACCTTTTGTGTGTGTGTGTGTGTTGGACTCTGTCTGAACACAAATAATGCTCCTTTGCCCTCCTTCCTTATTACCTTGCATCCCAGATAAAAGTGCGTTATGGAATAAAAATCCTTGACATGTTTCTGAGGGAGCATCTC
>NW_011446018.1:0-701 GCF_000754665.1 Bison bison bison | reverse complement strand
GGACTGACAACTTCTGGGGACGCGTCCAAATGTCATTGTGCCCAGTACACTGGGGGAAGCAATGGCAGGAAAGGCTTTTTACTGAGAGCGGTATGTTCTCCATCTGAACCCAGCATAGTTCCTCCTCCATTGATGTCTGTTACCCACTCCCGCCAAGAACCAGGCACCTTTCCGCATATCTGATGCTGGGCCACCTGCCAGAGCTTCTGGGACGTTCTGTGCTCCGAGATTCCGTCTGGGTTCATAGTAACTTCAAAGAAGGGACGTGGTGACATTTCTAAGAACTGAGAGGCTTTGTCCCCCTGATGCCATTAACTCAGGGCAGGGCGGATCCGAGGCCACAGGGCCCTTGCCTGGTGTTTCAAGGGCTTTCCAAGGGCCGAGACCTCATGAATCCGAGCCAGCAATCCCACGGGCTGCCCTTGGGTCCCCGTACACAGAGACACACTCACACGGGGTCCCCGAGGCTCGGGGTCTTAATAGAGAAAGCCAGAACCTTCTCTCCTCCTAATACCATCAGGGCCCGGTGGGGTTCCTCGGCACAAGGCCTTTCGGTGCCCTCATCTCTTTGATTATAGAAAACAGCCTTCACTCGGCCTCCATGACCTTCCGAGTTCCAGTGGGCGGATTCAAGCAGTTGTTCACATTAGGGAAGGGAGGGGATGCGAGACCAGGGAGAAACAAACAGTCAAGAGCAGCCT
>NW_011446017.1:0-701 GCF_000754665.1 Bison bison bison | reverse complement strand
GGGGTCGCACAGAGTCAGACACGACTGAAGTGACTTAGCAGCAGCAGCAGCAGCATGTACATATAGACACAAGCTCCCATTAGTTTGAAGAAAGGTTGCCTTTACCTGAACTCATTTATTGAAGTTCATTTATTGAAAATCATTCTCTCCCTGATCTTGTCTTAGCTCTTAGATAAAGATGGCCGCTGATAGATCATAAAACATAGGTACATTCCAATATCAATTTTGAGTTGTAAGACTTTCACATAATACTGCATCAAAATGTGTTATAAAGAGCTAAAATTTCATAAAGAACTAGAATTTTACCACTTCTTATCTGTTTTATTCATCTTTCCTTTCTCCATGTAAGTTGCTGGGCAACAGGATTTGGAGAAAGTCTACTGATAATAAACCTTTGGTAGCTTATGAATTGTGAATATTATGAATGTAATATCTAAATGAAAAGTAATATGTAGCTAAATTGAGAATAATAGCTGTCCTTTTGTTATTGTAATAAGCATTCTTTTATAAGTAACAAAATATTACTGTATGTTTATATTCTTGTAAGCAGCTTCATTTAAAAATTAATCAGAAACAAATTAAGTCTGAAAAGTCTGTCTTATAGAGACATGTCTTTTTCCTTACATGTTCTATTTTACTTACACAGAATGTTTCTTTTTTTCACCCTGTTGAACAGAAAACAAAGGTACCAAGTTTCTGTT
>NW_011446016.1:0-701 GCF_000754665.1 Bison bison bison | reverse complement strand
TGGTGTGTCGGCCGGGGCATGAGCCCATGCTGCAAGCTTCCAAGGCCCCACTGGCCTCACCTATGAGGAGTCCGCTCGCCTCTCATTGCTCCTGATTTAATTATTAGTCATGGGTTTGAATACAACTTGCAAATTGTAATCAGTTTTCGCATTTGCAACTGATTTCCGCAGCCACATAGTATCTCAAGCTTTTGGCACCCATCTGGAAACAGAACAGCAGTGGGTTTACCCAGGAGGTAATTTTCCCTGATTCATTTTGAAAGTAAAAAGCCACAAGGTTGGTCCTTCAGCTAGTCTGAAGACGAGGGTGGTCCTGCTTCCCAGAAGGACTGCCTAGTCTCGTCCCTCAGCCTCCTCAGTGAGAAACAGACCAGCAGGAGCAGAGAAGGCATCAATTCAAAGACAGCAGGGGCTGCTTGTCAACCCAGGAGCCACTCAAGGCCTGTGTGCAGCGTCCAGGTGAGGAGATCCCGGCTTCAGGAGTGGGGAGCTGTGAGCACGACCACGGTCAAGGCTGTGTTCTTTGAGCCTGGCTCACATCCTGGGCTCTCGCTGGGTAGGCAGCCATATTCAGGCCGTCCCACCATGAGCAGCTGCTGTCCTGGGGCGCGGTAGTGCCACACTGTGCCACGTGCTCTCCCACCAGGTCCGGGGCAGCACTGGTTCCTCAGTGACCTCTGCATTTTACCTTCATCTTCTAT
>NW_011446015.1:0-701 GCF_000754665.1 Bison bison bison | reverse complement strand
GAATTTTGCTCCAAGCAGAGACGGATGATGGCATTCTGAGGCCTGAGAAGCAGAAGGACAGTTCGAGTCCATGGCTGATCCAGGAGCAATTTGGACAAAGAGAAGCTTCTGCAGCAGCCACCCTCAAAAAGCGCTGTCCAATCTCATGCCTGGTCCTGTCCCCACATCACCCCCTCCTCTGCTCACATGGTCACTCCCGGCTGGGCTTCCAGACCAGAGCAGGGCAGCCACGGCCCCCACATCCCAGCCTGTCCTGCCTGAGGGCTGGGGCTGGGCACCCACCTGGACACTGGCCCCTCACCTCCTGTGCGCTGAGCTGGGACTCAGTTTCCCCACTGTCCCCCAAGACTGCCCTGCCTCCCTCTGGTAGCCAGGCTGGCTGGAAAGCACAGGCTCTGGAAGCAGTCATACCTCAGTTCCCATCTGCAGCATCAGCATCATAGAAGACGGAGGAGGAGGAGGAAGCGGAGGAGGAAGAAGATCGTATGAAATTTCCTAGCAGCCACAATTTTAAAAAAGTAAAAAGAACTAGGTAAAATTACTTTTAGGAATATGTTGTATTGAACCCTAAATTTTGAGGATGTGTGTGTGCTTCATCTCTCAGTCGTGTCTGACTCTTGCGACCCCACGGGCTGTAGCCTGCCAGGTTCCTCTGTCCATGGGATTCTCCAGGCAAGAGTACTGGAGTAGGTTGCCATTTC
>NW_011446014.1:0-701 GCF_000754665.1 Bison bison bison | reverse complement strand
TCTTCTGTCCATGGAGATTCTCCAGGCCAGAATGCTGGCTGGCGTGGGTAGCCTTTGCCTTCTTTAGGGAATCTTTCCAACCCAGGGTTTGAACCCAGGTCTCCTGCACTGTAGGCAGATTCTTTACCATCTAAGCCACCAAATGAATACATCTAATTTTTTCAAAATGTAAATTATTTACTATTCATTTCTGATTAAATGATATCTGGGATTTGCTTCAATAATAATCCATTGCAGGGTGGGGAAAACCAGGTTGGAAGTATAAATGAAATGAAGACAGCCATGAGTTAGTTATTGATGTAGGTAAATAGGAGTATATAGAGGTCATTATACTACTCTTTCTACTTTTGTGTTTGAAACTTTACATTATAAAAAGTTTTTAAAAAGTCAAGTAAGTAGTAAAAGTCAAGGTATAGTCAGCCAATATAAATTTTTCTTGAATGTCATGAAAACTACAGTAACAAAAACTAAACAAGCTACATTTTGTATAATCTCATAAGGAGATATTGTACAATTTTAGTCTGTTACCAGTAGTGTAATTGCTGATAAAGTAAGATTTATGTCTGTCATGTTGTTATATGTTTTTATATGTCTTAGGTCTTTTTTTTATTCCACTATTCCTCCATAGTGTCTTTTTTTTTTTTTTAACATTAAATAGATATTTTCTAGTATAACATTTTAATTCCCTTATTGCTTTTTTT
>NW_011446013.1:0-701 GCF_000754665.1 Bison bison bison | reverse complement strand
TTGGCAAAATACAACACACAAAAATCTGACTAGTATGTAAAGATGTTTCTATTCTGCTCCCGCTATGGGAGAAAATTGTATGGTAGAAAGACAGATGCTGCTGTGTGAATGTAAACTGTCCCCCACCCCTCATCCCTGCACATCACTCATCCAAATACAGTTGCAAGGAGTCAAGCAGGAAGCCTCAAGAAAGGGGCTAGAATGATCACCTGGGTAATCCTGAGGATTAACTTGAGGACTGTCACTTCCAATAGAATCAAAAAGTGTAAAAGGTGAGGGCTCAACCAACAGGGTGGCATTCCACCCAGAGCAACCTGAACCCTGCCGTCTCTATGATAAGAATTCTTAGAAATATCATTTTTGTTCCAATTAAGACAATATGTAGGAAATGGCAGACATGAAACTATAGGATTAAGGACTTCAGGAGCCTCTGGAGCCTTCATTGTTTGAAATCAAATATAATCTCAGTAGCAGAGCCAAATGTAGGTCTATTTGCCCTGGCTCATGCTATAATGTGATTAATAAAAAAAACTAATATTTGCTAAGCACTTTTGTGCTAGAAAGGCTTTTCCACAGATTATCTCCTTTATGTGGTCAATACAACAGTGCTACAAGTAGATATTATCACTGTCTGGATTCTTGAGGAATCTAGAGCTTAGCAAGACTAAAAAACCTGACCAGGACTGCACAGCTAGTAAGTG
>NW_011446012.1:0-702 GCF_000754665.1 Bison bison bison | reverse complement strand
TGGCCACTGCTGAGTTTTCCAAATGTGCTGGCATATTGAGTGCAGCACTTTCACAGCATCATCTTTTAGGATTTGAAATAGCTCAACCGGGATAATTCTCATAGTGTTGTAAAACGTAATTTATATAATAATGTGAAAGTTCTTTGTAAGTTTTACACACATATAAAACTTTATTGTCGTCTTTTTATATGAGTTCAAAAGTTTCCAAATAAGTATTGAAAACTTACATTTAGGACTTAGATTAGCATGATTATGATGTCATTTTTTATGTCACACAGTCATCAAAACCTTAATTTGGGAGAGGAACATGTGTCCTGTATGTTTTATTTTGAATAATGTTTAGGGAAAAACTTTTTTGATAAACCTAAACCTTTCTCTCAGAATTAAGGACTCTGGAAAATCCTGGCAAAATGGCTAAAACTTTTCTACAAAGGTGTTTCTTAGTCTTAGAGTCCTAGAAAAAAAATGCTATCCAGGTCCATTTCTTTGCCTTCCTCAGAGACTGAGTTTTCCAGGATAAAATAACATTGTTTATTCATTCATTTTAAACTTAGCTGATGAGCTTGGCAGTAGGTAATTGAACAGAAAAATTGCTCAAGTCTATAAATAATGTATCTATTGTGCCAAATTTGTTGCTTGAGGATGTCTTTTTCTGCTGCTGCTGCTAAGTCACTTCAGTTGTGTCTGACTCCGCGTGACCAC
>NW_011446011.1:0-702 GCF_000754665.1 Bison bison bison | reverse complement strand
GCCTGGCGTGCTGCGATTCATGGGGTCGCAAAGAGTCGGACACGACTGAGCAACTGAACTGAACTGAAGTGAGCACACTGGTACTAGCAAACACTATTTTTGGTATCCTTCTTCTTGCTCATTAGTGTCTAGGATCCAGCCCTGCTTACCAACTGGTTGTCTAGTCTAGGTATGTTCCAAACCAAGCAGCTTGATGGTCAAAGACACAGCCTCACCCACCAGGAGGCTGCCAGTCTTAGGAATCCCTGAGTGCTCTATCACTGAGGGATATATTGCCTCCCAAAAGAGGGCTCCACACCTGATCACACACATCAGTGGGGTGGCACTGGCGCTAGGACTCCTAAAGCCCTGCAGCTAGTCACCAAACATGGCCCTGTCCAAAAGCAGAATGACACCATCTCTAAGACCTTTGGACCAACCAGCCAGCATCCCCAAGATCTGGCTACACCCACCAGTGGGTGAGGACTAGCCCTGGGAATTCTTGTGGCTCTGCAGCCAGTTGCCTATAATCCAACCTACCTACAAGCTAGCCAGCACAAAACCAGTGATCACCTCCACTGTGAAGCCAAGTATCCTATGATCTGGTCCGATACAGCATCAGCCAACATCCTATGCAGAAGGCAGGGCCTGGTAATCAACTGGACCAAAAGACAGTCACACTTACCCTCAATAGTCAGTCCCACACTATGAAGGAAAAATGTG
>NW_011446010.1:0-702 GCF_000754665.1 Bison bison bison | reverse complement strand
TCTTTACCATCTGAGCCACCAGAGAAGCCCTCAAAATTCATGTTTCTTATAAAAAGGGAACCTTTAGACAAAGCGATTTTCAAGGAGGGAAGATGCCTTATGCAGAAACATAAAGAGAAGACATCCATCTATGAGCCAAGGAGAGAGTCATGGATCACACCCCTTCCCTCGCAGCCCTCAGAAAGACCAGGCTGTTGCTTTCCAACATCGTCTTTTCTCCTCTTTAGATTCTATACACTCCAAACTGGCTGCACATCAAAATCACCTGAGGAACTTGAATGAAACACTAGACCCCACTCTGAATTTCACTTGGTCGGGGGCAGGGGTCCATGTGTCCATGCGTTTTCACTCTTCTGGGTGATGTACCTGATGAACCTCCAGGCTTGTGGATCACTGCTGTAGATTCAATCCTCTCCTGTGGGCGTATTTCCCTTTCAGAATTCTTACAGAATTAGACGGATGAGTCTGCAAATAGTTAACTCACCAATGCAGCCGGGTTTGTATGGCATCATAAAGGAATAAACTGCCCTATATTCATCAATTTATACAATTGGAGTCTCCGTTTTTTAATACAAAAGGTGTTTTTTTAGGTAAATCATTTCAGGTCTAAATCTTTCTAAAACATAATGCCACTATGGACTCTGTGGGAGAGGGAGAGGGTGGGGAGATTTGGGAGAATAGCATTGAAACATGTATAATATC
>NW_011446009.1:0-702 GCF_000754665.1 Bison bison bison | reverse complement strand
TCTTCAATTGAAGACAGAGAGCACAGGAGGGGGCCCAAAGTCTGCAAAGAGGCAAATCCTCCAGAAGAAAATCTGCAGCTTGATGCTATGGAAGGCAGAGTATGAGTCTCCAGCTGCCTGTTTTTTTCTAACAGTTCCCAGAGGCAATGATTGGGCCAATCATTGCTGGCCTGGAAAAGGCTGGCAAGTGTGATCAGAGGCAAAACCCAAGGTCAAAGTATTCACAAGGTCAAAGTATTCACACGGGCTCCAGGGGAGCTCACGACTAGAATTCATTCAGCCAGTGTTTAAGGCAAACCTACCAAGAATTCGAGGACAGGATGCTCAGGATCCTGGGTAAGAAGGAGTGCTTAGGCCACTCACAGACACTGATATAGCTTGGTTAGTCTCTGTGGACAGACATTCACAGAGCACTGTGGATGGGCTCACCCAAAGAGTGCCCCTGAGGCCCCAGCAGGAAGCTCCCTTGACACTTAAAGATGACACTCACAGATGGCAATCACTATCTCATGTGTGCGGATGTGGCTGACAAAAAAAAAACAATCCTTCACCACCTGTATGCAAAGACTGACACTGGGTTGACAGCTGTAGAAACGTCTCACTGCTCCGGATATTAGGGGCTTCCTCACATTCTGAGTTGGGCTCCTTTCTTTTACTCAGACCCCCCCCCAAAAAAAAAGTCAATTCTCTATCCAGCTAGTT
>NW_011446008.1:0-702 GCF_000754665.1 Bison bison bison | reverse complement strand
GTCTTCGTTGTTTCCTAATCTAGACAGTGACTTACGTGAGGTCAAGGACTGGAAGCCCCCTGGATTCCACAGCAGAACACATCGTATGTGAAGAGCTATTAATTGGGAAACGCCATGGTGGTGAAAGGTGATGAGCAACTCTTAGTGTGGTTTATGTATTTTTCTCTTTGCCTCCATCAGAAGGTCTCCATCAAGAGACTCAGACTTGGGCTGACTATGGAAATCAGTAATGCCTGGTGCCTATCAGAGTCCCAGAAACAGAAATGAGAGGATTCTCTTGAGAACCTGTTCCTCCTCAAAATGAGAATGAGCATAAAAAAGAATTCTCTCTACTGTGCAGCCCTAGGTATTGTTTTAACGTGCAGTGATACAGCCATGAAGCGGGCAGCAACAGTAAAAAATGTTACCTCTAATTATTGGGAACTTTCTATAGGTACATGGAGAACTGTATGTGTAACATGGGGAAAAACTACATTGGTAAGTCAACCAAATTTCAGATTTTGCCCTCTGAACAATCAGGGCAACACAATTTAGAAACTTGACAGACTCACGTTGAACAAACACCCAAGGGAGGAGAACCGCAGTCCTATCATCCAAAACAGATCGCGGGAGACCGGGACGCTGGTGAAAAACAGCCTGAGATTTGTGGGTGAAACTTAGGGTCCCTAAGTTTCACCCACAAATCTCAGGCTGTTTTTCACC
>NW_011446007.1:0-702 GCF_000754665.1 Bison bison bison | reverse complement strand
TGCCTCTTTGCCTTCTCAGAGAAAAGCAAAAAATAAACAAAAAAACCCCCCAAACAACAGTCCTTATTTCAGATGTAAGATACCAGGTAAGTATTTTCCCACAAATAACTTAAGCTCATTGTTACTGGGAAAAAAATTTTAAAAATCACCCCCCAAAACTTTTAGTAATGAAAAAGAATACAAACAACTTTTGGAGAATAATCCCATGGTGCAAGGATTTCCTGCAAAGTACCTTTAATATGTTTGCATCAACAGCAAGCATTAGGATGTTCTAATTTTGGCACCGTAAGTTACATGTGTAGCATTACACAATACCAAGTCACCACTCCAACCAGTATTTATCTGAATGAATAGACAAACTGAACAAAGACAGAGTTCTGATAAGGCTGCATTCATAAACCCAGTACAGTTTAAGGTAATTTTTTTCCCACAATCAAGGACTGCTATTTTAGGATTGTTTTGTTAATGATAAAAAATAGGAATTATTTAGAAGATAAAATACTTCACTGTTCTTTACTGTTATATATAATATTGAGTGTTTTGCTATATAAAATACACCCCCAAGAAGTCAAAGTATTTAAAAACAGTGTATCAAATAAAAATCACAGCCATGTTACTGTTCAGCAACCCCATTCAAATAAACATTGGTATTGCATTCTCGAAAAAAAAAAAACCTGTAGCTAAGGCAAAAGTTCTGAAGTT
>NW_011446006.1:0-702 GCF_000754665.1 Bison bison bison | reverse complement strand
CTGGGGGTTGTGTTTCTTACTAAGTGTAAGAAGAACCCAGAGGACCGGACTCTTCCATCTCTCACAATGGGTGCTGAGGTCACTCTGATCATTGTAATGGGTGTTGAAATGCTGGCAATTTTCCAGATGCTTGAACTATTTCTAGAAACTTCTCGTTTCACAGTCTCCTCTCACATGCCTTGGTAGTACAGGCAGTATATATAGACTTGCAATGTGATACCTACTTAGATACTTTAAAATATAACTTTTGATACTGTTATTCATAGTCATGTTTTTATGGGGGAAAGAAACCTTTTTTTTTCAACCCTTTTTCCAGGACTCTGGATTGATTTGGAAATGTCCTACAATGGGTCCTTTCTGATGACTCTCGAGACCAAAATGAATTTGACCAAACTAGGTAAAGAGCCTCTTGTTGAAGCCCTGAAGGTTGGAGAAATTGGCAAAGAAGGGTAAGGGGCTATATGAATTTACTAACCCAACCCCGGGGAACCTGCTTCTCCCTCCAGCCCTTGAGAAGCAGCTTTGTTGTGTAGTAGACCCAAGGTTGGAGAAGGCAATGGCCACCCACTCCAGTACTCTTGCCTGGAGAATCCCATGGACAGAGGAGCCTGGTGGGCTGAAGTCCATGGGGTTGCACAGAGTCGGACACGACTGAGCGACTTCACTTTCACTTTTCCCTTTCATGCATTGGAGAAGGAAATG
>NW_011446005.1:0-702 GCF_000754665.1 Bison bison bison | reverse complement strand
TCACTGAAAAAACAAAAAAAAAGATACACACACATTCACACACACACACACACACACACACACACACACACCTCTCAGCCTCACAGGGAAGCCTGAAAGGTACGTTTCTCAGATTCTTGGGTTCTGACTTAGATTCCATCAGTGAAAATCACCTACACAAAATTAGGAAGATAGAAGAGAAAGAAAGCCATTATTTTCATCCTCCAGTGACAGGTAGGTGAAAAGGGCAGAAGCAAAAGTGGAATTCATAGAACTTTCTCGGTCTCTTACCAAGAATCACTTTCCCTGGACTGGTGGGTCTTTGAGATCCCTGTGTAAATTCCGGGAATACCTACATTTCTTGATTTCCACACAGTCAGCTGTTTTAATTGACCCGGACTCTTGTCTTCCCCAGCTTTCCCACAAGTTTTAAAAGGAACTAATCTCCTATGTTAAATCCTTCCCATTTGAAATATCTACAGTGACTTTCTATCCTCCTGACCACATCTTGTATAACACATATTCTTTCTATAATCACAACTGTTGTTTGATTCAGCTACTTCTGCCAGGTAATTAGCAGGCTGGTACTTGGAGTAGGAAATGGCAACTCGTTCCAGTATTCTTGCCTGGAAAATTCCATGGACAGAGGAGCCTGTCGGGCTACAGTTCATGTGCTCACAAAGAGTTGGACACGACTGAACACCACACATATTGACAACTTGC
>NW_011446004.1:0-702 GCF_000754665.1 Bison bison bison | reverse complement strand
TTTTGTGACCTGTTTCTGACCCAAACTTGGTCCTGTGAGCTGAGCTTCTCCTGTAAGGCCACACCCCTTAAGTGATCCTATCCCTTTAGGCACGCTCCTGTCACTTATATTTTGTGAGACGGAGCGCCCCCTACGGGTGCCTCGCTATTATAGATTCAGAGACTGGGGCGTCTCCTCTTCTAGCTTAAGAGACCACCAATACTTGAACACGTTAAAGCTTCAGAGAATAAGCATTCACACTAAAGCTAGATTTACCTCAAACCCTTGCATATATCCCCTCCAGTGTGTTTAATATTGCTTGATTTATAGATTCAGAGTCCTCAATCCCATGACAAATGAAGGCACAGAGGAAAATGAAGGGGCAGTCGACTTTTAGAAGCCAAGAGAGTATGAAGAGGAAACAGCTAAACAGCAGTATTGGAAGATATAGTTTTGGTACATACAATGTAATTTGACAGACAGTAGGAGTTATGAGATCTCTAAATTGGAATTGTCCCTGTGTTGATGTGATCCAAGCTGACACCAAGTTCTTCAGTAGATGAAAAGGAATGGACATGTATTTCTATCAAGGCAAAAAGTCTGAAGACTGAGTATGAGAAACCTGAAGTGTTATTTTGCTGCTGTTGCTGCTGCTAAGTCGCTTCAGTCGTGTCCGACTCTGTGCGACCCCATAGACCGCAGCCCACCAAGCTCCCCCGTCCC
>NW_011446003.1:0-702 GCF_000754665.1 Bison bison bison | reverse complement strand
ATTTGAAAAGATCCTGATGCTGGGAAAGATTGAAGCCAGGAGAAGGGGACGACAGAGGATGAGATGTTTGGATGGCATCATCGCCTCAATAGACATGAGTTTGAGTGAACTCCGGGAGTTAGTGATGGACAGGGAGGCTTGGCATGCTGCAGTCCATGTGGTCGCAAAGAGTTGGACACGACTGAACTGAACTGAAGTCTTCACCCAGGATCTAAAACTGTGTAGTCCAGTGTAGGATCAGAGATGCAGGAAAGAGAAGAAAAAGTAGAGCTGTTTTGAATACAAGAAAGAAGGTCCCATACAGGGACTTCCCTGGTGGCTTGGTGGCTAAGACTCCAAGCCTCTATTGCAGTGGGTGTGCAAGTTTGATCCCTGATCATGTAACTAGATCCCACGTGCTGCAAATAATAGTTTGTGTGCCACAACTAAGACCCAGCACAGCCAAGTAAATAAATAAATGAACACACACAAGAAAAATTCTTTTATCATACTCAAGTTTAATTCGGTGTTTTTTGTTTGTTTCCAGAATAAAGCCCGGTGACTCACAATTGACTTTATTTGGTGGGTGGTGGCTGAGGGTAAAACCTAAGATCAAACAACCTGTTTACAAAAGCAAAAGTTTTCAGAGTTGTATAAAAATCCTAATCATTTCAAAATAACCTTCATCATGAAAAATTATGAGCTTCTCTCAAACACATCAGT
>NW_011446002.1:0-702 GCF_000754665.1 Bison bison bison | reverse complement strand
GCTATGAGTTGGATTTTTGAAGAGACTGCTAAAATAGGTTAGCACTTTCAGCGATTCAAAATGATTGTCACTTTTTCATTGCCAGATGCAAATAGTGGAAAAGTCTTACCATTTGTGCTTCTGTATCTGACCCTCTTCTTTTTCTATCCATGAATTAATAATTCAACATGAATACTTGCATTGCATTCCTTGAGATTTTGTTAAGAGTCCACAAGTGCAAAATTGAGATAAAATGAAATAATTCTCATAAATTTCTCCTACGTCTAGCAGCATTCTTAGGCAACATTTTTCAGACATGTGGGTCCATAGGTTCTGAAAAATAAGTCTAAATTAAAATTTTAGAAACAAAAAATTAAAAATTATGTTCTTCATTTTGTGTTATCACTCATTAGCAAAACAATGGAAAACAGTCATGACTGAAATATCAAGTTGGTAAGAAGTCAAATTTATTTATGCAAAAGTCACTTGTGGATTATTGAAGAGTGGGATCAAGTAAATAGGTATTTTTACTTTGACATGGATGCTAGAGTTCTAAGCAAGTAATTTTTAGCTATGTGATTAATCTAAACAATGTTTGACTAAATTATTCCAGGAGATGATTTAAATTTATTTTCATATTGCTCTTAAATGTTGTAATAATAAAAATTACCTTCCCAACAAAGAACCTCTATCTAAATTATAATATAAATAAAAGTTGCCAAT
>NW_011446001.1:0-702 GCF_000754665.1 Bison bison bison | reverse complement strand
TAGATTAAAAAAAAAAAAAGCAATCATGTCCTGGAATGTTTCTGTGGCTTTTTAAATCTAATTTAGTAAATATCAAATCCACACCTTTGGCCTATTCTATTTAAGGGGATCCCTTCTGTCTAGTATCTCATGTTGTAAACATTAAAGAGTTATAAAGGGCTATCTGTATTAAAATCTTATTTAAGGGTATTTGAAATTTTGATTCAAAAATCAACGTATTTTCCAAAGACTACTGGAATTTTGCCTAACAGATATTCATTTTAAACTCTCCTTGGTATCAAACGTAAAGGGCGGAAAACATCAATGTACTTATCATTTGTCACTATTCTCCATATATTACAGTTCTATATGCTGAAGGTGCTTCTAAAGATTAGATACCTATAGTTATTTAAGGCATAAAGGATTAGAATTTTTTTCAAAAAATTTTCATGACAATTCAAAACTTTCCTGGGACAATGTAGGAAAATCTAAAAATGGGAGATCTGACCTTTATTGGGCTCTACTTGCATATCTGCTACTTAATTGCCGCATAGCTTGGGGAAATGGCTATACTTCAGCTTCCTGTGTAAAACATGGAAAATAATACCCACCTATAGGATTCTTCTGAGGATTAAATAATAGACTTGACAGTGCTCTAGAGAATTTAAAGCACATAAGTATAAAAATTGTCACCTGATACATTCAGATGCTTTCAACTTTTTA
>NW_011446000.1:0-702 GCF_000754665.1 Bison bison bison | reverse complement strand
TTTTTAAAAATTAAGAGATGGTGAAACTAATCAGAGATATTCCTCACATAATCTCTCTTCTTCTTTTAGCCTCTTATTTTTCTTTATCACTAGTAATGTACAGTTACTTAAGGCCCACTATATGCAGGGCGCACTGGACAATATGTCATGATTTCAAAAACATAGAAAACAAAGCCTACATGCAAAAGGTTTACAATTCTGTTGGGGATATGTGACATACATATTTAAGATGACAATACAAGGTAATTTGGGGCTGGATGTCAAGAAGACAGGTGTAATACCCCTTGAATACCCTTGAACGTGAATTGTGTTCTCTAATCTAAGAAACCATGATCAGAAATATTACTCTTCCCTCTTTGGAGACTGTTCTGGTTCCCTGACAATTCTCTGGTCACTCAGACTCCCAAGGACATCATTCAGGACATACGCAGAATTAACCTCCTGCTATGATTCATTCTTTATGAAAGAATCCTCTTATCTAACTCCCTAGAAGACTTGTGTGGCAAACCACCAAGAAGTCTGCTAAACAGACTCTGATAAACAGACTGTTGGAGGAAGCTATTATTTTAAAACTAAGAAATTGATATCAACAGGAAAAAATGGGAGATAGATACACAGAGAGATAAAACATACTAAAATGAGGCTAGAAATGGTGTGGTTCAGGCATAGAAGGAAGAGAAAGAGTAAAAAAGAATGTACTAC
>NW_011445999.1:0-702 GCF_000754665.1 Bison bison bison | reverse complement strand
GTGGGCTGCCGTCTATGGGGTCACACAGAGTCGGACACGACTGAAGCGACTCAGCAGCAGCAGCAGCACACACTTACGTATTTATATAATTTATTTCTTGTTTGATTGATAGATATAAAGTGATTTAAAACCTTATGGCAAAGAATTCAATAAACATAACTTTATAATGAAGCAGCATCATAGTTGAAATTGGGACAGTTTTAGAAAATGAAACTGTTTGGTTTTCTTCTTTCTTCATATATAAGAAATACCTTTGGACTTCCAGAGAGAATTACAGGGACATTTAATCCAGCTGGTTATTTTGTGCCATATTATTTTCTTTGTCTTTCAGGTACAGGAGAAATTTTTAAATGTGTGTGCATCACTAATGCTTTATTTAAACATTTAATTCTATGTTATTTTCAGTATTTTCTTTTTCATGACTTCAATTCAACTATTCTCTAAGCATATTTCCTTGTCAGTCTGGAATTGACAGTATCTGATGGATACAATCTAGGAAGGCTAGGATTTGCCAGTAAAGAGGGAAAGATAAACCGGCCCTGATGAGGCAAGGTGAATTTTCACAGATGTGCCATTAGCAGTTCCCCATTTTGGTTATGCTTTTAGAGGCTGGCACTAACAATGACTGCAGACTCACACTGCCTTGTCCAGTGTCTTTGTTTTGGTTGACTCTGTTCTGACTACCCCTCACTCCCCTTTCCC
>NW_011445998.1:0-702 GCF_000754665.1 Bison bison bison | reverse complement strand
TGGTATTCACTAAATGTTCCCCATCCTCCATACATTTGACCACAGCACAGAAATAAGATTGCCTTGAGTGCCCAAAATAATGATAAAAATGCATTTTTATTTGAAAAGTGTGCAGAAACAATCACTGAATACAGTTCTCGACTGTAATATTTAAACCCACACACCACAAAATCATTGGATGCTCTGACTTCTGAAGCTACTAGAACTTTGGTACAACCAAATGATGCCCTGACAGTCTGTCAGGCACCACAGTCTATTCAGGGGCACAGAGAATAAAAACTCCATGTTTAAGGTTTTAATTTACATTCATAGCACTAGACAAAACAGAGATCTGAGTAGATGACAGACAAAACAATCGAACGTGCTTAGCCTAAAAATGAGGATAATATCACTTAAATGTAGACTGTTGAGATACAGTGAAGCACTTCAGTGTTAGGCCAAAATGTTGTCTACTTTTAACACATTAAGCAGGATAACTTACTTTCCTCAAATAATTTCAGATACAGTCAGTATCTTTCACAAGGTTGTGGACACAAAGCCGTGTTTATACAAGGAGGATTTTGACCAAATTTTAATATACTATGTAGAATGTAATTGGATTCCTTGAAAGAAATACAAGATGACCTACAGAATGAAATAGAACTCATATTTGTTTTTTCAATAACTTGAGATATATTAAACATTTTCAATCAAAGACAATGA
>NW_011445997.1:0-702 GCF_000754665.1 Bison bison bison | reverse complement strand
TGAGGTTAGTTTGATTAAAAACTAAAATCCATCTTTGACAGTTATGTGTTAAAGATTTTTAAACTAAAAATATTTGGAAAAGACATTTTCCCAAGAAGAATAAAATAAACATTCTGATGCAGAGATTCAGCTTTACCTTGGAATACATATTCATTTGGCCTTCTCTGATGGCTCAAATGGTAAAGAGTCTGCCTGCAATGTGGAAGACCCACGTTCAATCACTGGGTCAGGAAGATCACCCTGGAGACAGAAGTGGGAACCCACTCCAGTATTTTTACCTGGAAAATCCCATGGATGGAGTAATTTGGTGGGCTTTACTCCATGGGATTGCACAGAATCAGACACAACTGAGTGACTATCACTACCGCTATTATATATTCATTTGGTTTAAGAGTTAAGAAGTATCCTGGCATGATATCCCTATTTATTATATTCAGTGTATTTTAATTTTATTCCACCCTTAATACACCTACTATGTGTATCCAGCAAGAATGAGCAAATGCTAAGAAAAAAGAAGAATTAAAACCTTGATGCTAATTTTATGGCATCATTGTATTACTTCCTTATTGTACATTAATTAGATTTTGCTTATTTATTTAGTTTAAAAATATACATGCTGCAAAGTGCTATTTTATCTTCTCCTTTTAAAAGGAGTAAAATTTCCTACTGGGAGAATAGTTGGTAAATTGTGCTGGGGGCTCC
>NW_011445996.1:0-702 GCF_000754665.1 Bison bison bison | reverse complement strand
GAGCCTGGTGGGCTGCTGTCTATGCGGTCGCACAGAGTCGGACATGACTGAAGTGACTTAGCAGCAGCAGCAGCCATTTGTGACCCACGGGCCCCCCAATCTTTTCTTCCATCACAATCCCCACCAGCCCTCCAAAGAACTGGACAAGTTGTATTATTCATGCCATGCCTTTTTATAAGTTGTCTCCTTCATTTAGAATGCCCTGGTTAGTTACAATTTTAGTTGTCTTTTTCTTAAAAATTAATTTTGTTTTTAATAAAGTAATACACATACACAGATTTTTAAAAATCAAATAGTGCTAAAAGGATCATAATATTGAATAGCAGATCTTTGTTCCTGCCTTCCTGGCTCTTCACCTTGCTAGAATCAACCACTTTTGACTCTTTAAGGTGCTGCGTCTGTATTTACCTCTGTATTGCTAAACCATTTGTTTGTAATACTATTTCATGAGTTGTCAAGTTTAGACTTGTTGAGTTTCTCTTCTCATTCCAGTATAGTGACTATAAGGGTAATACTCAAAACACTTTGATGATGAGCACTGCATAGATGAGCACTGCATAGATAATGATTAATCACAACTAGTTACTCTACATGGTCTATGTTGGCTAATTAATGGTCTTAATTTTATGACACATTTGATAGCCCAGTTGGTAAAGAATGTACCTGCAATGCAGGAGACCACAGTTCGATTCCTGGGTCAGG
>NW_011445995.1:0-702 GCF_000754665.1 Bison bison bison | reverse complement strand
CCCAAGCGCCCAGTGGCACCGATCCTGGCCGGAAAAGGGCAACACATTCTAGAGGAAGGGGCCCGAGGGTCTCAGAAAAATGATTTCCTCCCTTCCTGGCCCCACGAAACTTGCCCGTCTGGGGCCCTTACCCATTCTCCTCAGAGCCTGAGCCCTTCGGCCCGACAAGAGACCAGGTCTGCGGACCTAAGAAACTTAGGGTCCGGTGTGAATACTGGGAGGCCGCCAGAACTACCTCGCAGCACTAGCTGTATGCCCGGAGCCAGAGGAGCTGAGGACAGCCATGCCAGTTGCAGATCGTCCCGATTGGCTCAGAGGGGGAAGGGGCGGGCCGAGGGGGAAGCTCCGCCCAGAGTTCGGTGGGAGAAAGCCAGAGCCCTCCGGGCCCTGCTCCGATTGGCTCAGATGATAAAGGGGCGGGCCCAAAGGAAAGTACCGCCCAGAGCTCAGGGCAAGTCAGCGGGAGGGCTGCCAGCCCCAAACAAATGACACTGAGGAGGAAGGCCTCAGTTCAGTTCAGTCGCTCAGTCGTGTCCAACTCTTCGCGACCCCATGAATCGCAGCACGCCACGCCTCCCTGTCCATCACCAACTCCCGGAGTTTACCTAAACTCATGTCCATCGAGTCGGTGACGCCATCCAGCCATCTCATCCTCTGTCATCCCCTTCTCCTGCCCCCAATCCCTCCCAGCATCAGGGTCTT
>NW_011445994.1:0-702 GCF_000754665.1 Bison bison bison | reverse complement strand
TTCCAGGACAGCCCCGTGGACAAAGGTGATAGCTGCCAAGCCACTTTCACCAAATGAGAGTGCAATAATTCTCGTTACACAGTCCATCTTCCTGTTATCCTGGTGTTTATTCAGCAGCTTTTTAAATGCACCAGCTTCCTGAGCGTGCTCAAAATGGGATTTGAATTATATAAGTTTGATTTACAAACAGCCTTTCAGGAGCACATAAAACAAGCTATGTTTGGATGCCTTACCCAGACACCCTGGCAGTTGTTGTCTGTTTCATTAAATCTTCCTCTTAATTGAGAGTTTAGTTGCTTGGCTACATTCGCTGTAGTAAATCGCTAGATTACTGTGTTCATTTTCCTCCTGCATATTTGTGGGAATAACAGCTTTATAGTTAAATCCAGAATCTTTGCTTCTGGGACAACAGTTTTTTGTATGTTTTTAAATGAACATTTTATTTGTGAATAATTTTAAATCTACAGAAAAGTTACAGAGATGGTACCGAGAGTTCACAGCTACCCCTCACCTGATTTCCCTGTTGCTAACATCTTGCATTGCTTACTTTTGTCAAAACTAAGAAACTGACGTCACGTTAGTACATTATTCTCATCTAAACTTAAGGATTTATGTGAATTTCGCCAACAACTGGCTTCTGAAACTGTTGGAGGTGAACTTGATTCCAGGTTGAAGGTCTGGCATTTAAAAGTTTTAGAAGTG
>NW_011445993.1:0-702 GCF_000754665.1 Bison bison bison | reverse complement strand
TGAACTCCGGGAGTTGGTGATGGACAGGGAGGCCTGGCGTGCTGTGATTCATGGGGTCGCAAAGAGTTGGACATGACTGAGCGACTGATCTGATCTGAACTGATCCAGAATACAGAAAGAGATAAGCTTTTCCATTTCCCCAGTACCAAAATCTCATAATGGTAGTAAATTACAAATAAGGAAGTCTTTGGGCTAATCTTTCTAATCTGAGTAGACATAAAAGTCCTAAATGAAATATAACAAACAGATCCATTATAACCAAGTAGATTTTATCACAGAAAGGCAAGGGTGATTTAGTATCAGTACATCTATAAATGCAATATCAATAGCCCTGATTAAAAAACCAGCAGTAATACCCAAGACCTTTGGAAGGAAGGAGGTAAAATGATTTGATATGATTTTTATATGTGAAAAACCCAAGAGAAACTCTCAATAAAGATTTGAATTAACAACAGAGTTTAGGAACTCATTCATAGTACTTAGATATAAACCTAATATACAAAAATCAACTTTTTTTTTAACACTAGTGAGACATTTTAGTGCATAAAGGCTCATTTAGGTAAGCAACAGAAATTCTTAAGTGGCATTATTAAGAAATGTGCAAGATTTCTACAAAGAAAATTGCAAAACTGAACTGAGAGATTGAAAAGAAAGTCTTAAACAAGTGAAGAAACACATAATATTCCTTGGGACATCCCTGGA
>NW_011445992.1:0-703 GCF_000754665.1 Bison bison bison | reverse complement strand
GGCCTGGCGTGCTGCGATTCATGGGGTCTCAAAGAGTCGGAAACGACTGAGTGACTGATCTGATCTGATCTGATAATAGGAAACTCTTATAAAGTGAAAAAAATCTAATGTTAGATTTTTACCAACACTGGATTAAGTATTTATTGACTTTGATTTTTATAGAGTTCATATTTTAGAGCCAATACTAACACTACTGATTATCTTTAGTTAAATATTTTGATGGGTTCTTGAAAAAATCCTTGGCATAGCCCTTGTCTGTGCCTTCCCCAAGCCACGGATGCAAAGGCCCTGGTCCTGACATAACTAATAAACGCAAGAGCCCTACTGAAAGTACATTCTGCCATTTGTAACTGTCTCAAAACTACAAAGTCTTAACTTTTCCCCCTCCAAATTAGCTCCTCTTGGGTAAATTCCATAAGCTCGAGGTCCCTAGTTGTTAAAGAGTAATCTGCACCCCACAGAGAAGATACAATCAGCAGAGAGTTGGTTAATGAGGGCTTGTCCTGCCCCTGCTCCTCCTGGGGTCCACAAACAGCCGGGACAGCAAGCACAAGGAGTCACAGTTGTGTCTCCTCTCCCTCCTGCTCCACATCCAGCTGGCCATAGCGTTGTCCATCATGGTTTCCAACACACACTTCCGCTAACCTAGTTTAGGTCCTCAGTAATTCATTCCTGGACAAAAGCATCTGGCTTCTACGTCATC
>NW_011445991.1:0-703 GCF_000754665.1 Bison bison bison | reverse complement strand
TTTGCTTCTGGTCTATTTTACTATCTCTGAACAATTTTTTTTTTTTTTTTTGTAATGTGGCTAGGGTGATTATAGGATTGTAAAGACAGCTGGTAAACAAAATGATGGGATCTTAGAGTCAATTTTCCTCTGTTATTAGTATGAAGGCTTTTACTCCTCAGCAATTTATCATCACCTCAGAGGGAAAGAGCAGCAAACAGGGTTATGTTTTATTTGTTAAAGGATTCCTAGTCATTTAACAAACACATTTTACTAGAAAGATGTTTTCAGGGAGATGCGAAAGATTCTTTTTAAGGATTCACACTGAATTTGACTTATTAAGTGAGCCCCATTGAACTGTAAGCAAGGAAGAAAGTTTCATATTTATTATAAGGAGAGAATATATAGGTCCTGCCCTCACAAAGTTTAAATCCTAGAGAGACAGAAAGAGAGAGGAAAAGACAGCACGATGTTTTTTCTGATTTTAAGGTAAAAACAATTGAGAAAGAAAAAAAAAGCTGAAGATTTAGTAATATTTAATAGCCTTAATAGTTACACAAAGTTAAATGAAGAAAAGTTAAATGTAAATAACTAAGTCAATTCTAATACATGACTGTGCAAATACTTTTATCTATGAGCACCATTTTAAAAGTTGGAGTATTTCAAAAATTTGAACTAGGTAACCAGCATAGCCAATGAAAATGTAGCTCTTTATTTCCTCTCT
>NW_011445990.1:0-703 GCF_000754665.1 Bison bison bison | reverse complement strand
GCTTCACATCTGTCAGAATAGCTAAAATGAAAAATAATGACAACACCAAATATTGGTGAGGATGCAGAGAAACTATTCACTCATATGTTGTTAGCAGGGATGTAAAATGACACAGCCGCTCTGGGAAACAATCTGGCAGTTTCTCACAAAACTAAACATACAGCTACCGTATGACCCAGCAATTGCACTCTCGAGCACTGATTTCAGAGAAATGAAAATTCATGTTCACATAAAAACTTGTTACATAATTGTTCATAACAGCTTCATTCATAATAGCCAAAATCTGGAAGTAACCCAGATGTTTCTAACAGATGAGTGGTTAAATAAACTGTGATACCCGTGGAATTCTACTCAGCAATCAAAATGAATGAACTACCGATACAGTCAACAACTTGGGTGATTCTTCAGAGAGCTGTGTTGAGTGAAAAAAGCCATTCTCAATAAATTACGTATTTTATGTTTAGGGTTTCTTTGTTTTTCGATTTTTAAAGATTGAAGTATAGTTGATTTACAGTTTTTGTGTTTCTGATAGATAACAAGGTGTTTCAGATATATATATATGTACGCATATACATATACATGTATATACATTCCTACATATGTATATACATGTATATACATATACATATATACCTTCTTTTTCATTTATAGGTTATTACAAGATATTGAATATAGTTTCCTGTTCCACACAGTAGGGCCTTTT
>NW_011445989.1:0-703 GCF_000754665.1 Bison bison bison | reverse complement strand
GAAAAGATAATAAAGAAAAGTGTCTTTACTGAATACTTTCTCTGCACATATATTCACTTTTTGTGTGTTTAAATTAGCAATTGAAGCTCTCAAAAGAAGGTTCCATCTAGGGATAAATGGTTAGCTTTTTCAATCAGAAATCACAGAACAAAGTAAATTAATTTTAAGGAAAAAGAAAACTATTTTATTTCAATCTCAGTCAGTGTATTTGACAGCTAACATACACTAATATATAGCATAACTCTATTCTCAGTAATTAATATATCCTAGGGCTGTTTGCTTAAGATAAAATTGTCTATACAGCATCACTAAGTGAAACATTGTAATAAGTTATAAGAATAGTCGGCTCCTTTGAAGATGTTAAAACATAATAAAGATTAAATCCATAGTTCCATATCCTTATGAAACAGGAAGGAAGGGTGCAGGGCACAACCTTTGAAAGAATAACACAGCCTGAGGACCAAACAGATCCAAGTTGACTGCCACTAGAACTTGAGCTTCAGCCTTCTCTCCTAACACATCAGCACACTAAATGACACACCCATGGTTGCCAGGACAGTTCCAAGGCCAAAAAGTGGGCTGTGGCCCAATTCCGGGAAATCCCCACCCCTTCCCCAAAACAGCTGGACTATTCCTCCACATGTTAGCCTAGGAAATGATTTATCCCTATAAAAACTGATGACCATGGGTGTGTCATTTAGTG
>NW_011445988.1:0-703 GCF_000754665.1 Bison bison bison | reverse complement strand
GGCAAAGAAAAATTCTGAAGCCTTTGTGGAAAAGCTTATTAAAACACTTCACAGACACACAGCTCTAAATCTAGAATATAGGGCTTTTTTAAAAAGCAATATTTTGATTATTCTTTATTCTTGAGTAGAAATTTGTTACTATTCCTTCAAATTATATCCTTTAAGTAGGTCTTAATAAATAGCCTTTAAAAAAAATTTTTGCATTTATCCTTGACTATCACATTTTAAAATTTATTTTTAGTTGGAGGATAATTGCTTTACAATAGTGTGTTGGTTTCAGCCATAAATTAATATGAATCAGCCACAGGCATACATATTCTCCCTCCCTCTTGAACACCCCTCCCACCACCCACCCCTTCCATCTCTCTAGGTTGTCACCCTGTCCAACTCTCTATGAATCACAGAGTACCAGGTTTAAGCTCCCTGTGTCATACAGCAAATTCCCACTGGCTATCTATTTTAAATATGGTAATGTTTATATTTCAATGCTATGCTTTCAATTTGTCCCTCCCTCTCCTTCCCCCTCTGTGCCCACAAGTCTGTTCTCTATGTCTGCATCTCCATTCCTGCCCTTCAAATAGCTTCATTAGTACCACCTTTCTGGATTCTATATATATCCATTAATAATCTATATTTGCTTTTCTCTTTCTGATTTACAGGCTTCCCTTGTGGCTGGGGAAAAAAACACATGAAAATAGGGGGG
>NW_011445987.1:0-703 GCF_000754665.1 Bison bison bison | reverse complement strand
TTTCACACTGACAGACAGAAGTTGCTTCCACGTAGGTTAAACTGTGTGGAGGACACTTAGAACATTTTATGTTGCCAGCAAACGCTTTATAGAATCCTGGTCTGCAAGCTGTGAACACAGGAAAAACAATTTTTTTTGATTATTGCTAGAATTATTTTATTTGCACATGTACAACACATTTTAAATTATACACTTTGGAATTCAGTTCACACATACACAGAAAAGTCAATACATGCTAATATTAACGAATGAAATAGTTATTCAAAATTAAGTTATACAATGGGGAATCATATTACATTACAACTAACTGATCATATTATCACCTCAACTTTTTGTAACTGCCACAAGCTAGACATGGGCTTTAGTCTTCTTATATGCACAATTCTTAGCATATTTTGAATATATAGTTATTATAGATGCCTGAAAACTTAAATGAGTGAATGAATAATAATTAATTCACTGATGTCTAATATGTGGCTACTTTGTAAGTGGAATGAGCATTCTATTTATCTTTGAGTCAGTAGTTTTAGGTTTTGTTTGTATTTCTGTTAAAAATGGGATCAGTTCAGTTCAGTTCAGTTTAGTCACTCAGTCGTGTCCAACTCTCTGCGATCCCATGAATTGCAGCACGCCAGGCCTCCCTGTCCATCACCAACTCCCGGAGTTCACTCAGACTCATGTCCATCGAGTCAGTGATGCAATC
>NW_011445986.1:0-703 GCF_000754665.1 Bison bison bison | reverse complement strand
AGCAGTAACAGAGTGCATATTACAAGTTATGAAACAATAACATAGTCTCATTTAATCCTCATAACAACCCTAGGAAGTATGATTACTCACTTTCTATAGATGAGGAAACCAAGGCTGAGTATAAGAAACTTGTCAAGGTCGTACATTAAGTGGAAGAGTGAAGTTTAAGCTCGGTCAGGCTGGTTCCAGAGATGATGCTCTTAGCTATTGGTCTGCTGCCCAGAAGAGCAGAGACCAGGCAGATTAGGGGAGAGTGGGCATGGCAGGTAGAGGGAGCTGCCTTTACTTTCATGAAGCTCTGAGAGAGTGTGGAGTATTTGTGCTTTGGAATTGTAAGATATTCATTGTGGTTGGCAGATAGCGTTCCAGGACTGTCCCAGGGCTTAGCTGGTAATCCCAGTGTGGTCCCTATCATATTTATCCTAGGTCTTCATTTACCACTTGAAAGAATAAATGAGCTGGTCCATGGGATTGGCATAATTTGAGGAAGATATCAGTAACTCCACTAGGAAAGCTGGTGTTCAGCCAGGGTACAAGTTTCTGCAGGGTATACTGGATTCTCACATTAAAAAATGAGACAGAATTTCAAGTGTATGGAAAGCACAGTGGGAAAGCTGTATGCAGGTGTGCAAGTGGGACGAGAATCATTGCATGTCTTACTCGCGTGTGTGTGTGTGTGTGTGTGTGTGTTGGGGGGGGAGGT
>NW_011445985.1:0-703 GCF_000754665.1 Bison bison bison | reverse complement strand
GGACGCGGTGGGCGATGAGGACAGTCACAACTTTATTTTACTCTGTGGGGGAAATTTCAGGAGGGAGATTATAGAGAAATAATTGGAGGTGGATAAGAACCTTGTAACATCCAGTCCTTTATAACACCTTTTATTACCCTATAACATCATACTCCTTTCGTCTCAGTCACTTCAGCACTCAGTCCATCTCATTCTCAGGAGTAATGTGCTCTGAAATCTAACCATTTTAACTTAGCATCTGTTTCATGGAAAGCTTGATTTCTGCAAGAAAAATCAGGATGGATTCCCAGTTTCTCCTCAATCCAACCTTCATTCACAGGGCTTTCCTCATTCTCTTTGATGTGAATTTTCAGAATATCATTGTGTATAATCAGTATTCAAACATAAGTTCAATAAGCCCATCAAAAATCAAGTTCAAGTGTTTATGATACTTCTTACCAAAAAGAGAGTCCTCTCTTTCTGGCCATCAGAGTCACCACCACAAAGTATATGGGTTGGCCCTACAAAGAGCACCAGGCTGAGGGGACAGGTAGAAGCAGAAATCTAGCACCAGTCTGCTCTCAAAGTTGAGGAGCTCAGTAGGAGGTGGCATCACCCTCAAAATAAAACACTTGGTTTTTCCCATTCAAATAAATTACTAAGGCTATTAGTAGCAACAGAAAAAAAAAAAAAAAAAACAGGCCTATATAATACATTACTGTGT
>NW_011445984.1:0-703 GCF_000754665.1 Bison bison bison | reverse complement strand
TGTTCTTGCCTGGAGAATCCCAAGGATGGCAGAGCCTAATGGGCTGCCATCTATGGGGTCGCACAGAGTCAGACACAACTGAAGCGACTTAGCAGCAGCAGCATCCATTTATGATAAAAAAAACCAATCAAACTAGAAATAGAAAAAAAAATTAAACAGCCTTATTGAGGTATAATGAATATACAGTATACTGCACATATTAAAATGTTTGATTTGATGAGTTTTGACAAGTATATCCCTGTGAAACTATCCCCACAGTTAAGATAAGCAAATTCATCACCTCCCCAAGTCTCCTTGCAGCTCTCTGTCATTTCTCTTTTCTATCCCTTACCACAGGCACCCTCAGCCCCAGTGAAACACTGCACTACTTCCAGTAATTAAAAATTAGTTTCTAAAAAGAATGCCATGCAAATTGAATCTCTATACTCTTTATTTTTTCTCTGACTTCTTTCCCTCAGCCTAATTATCTTAGGATTTATACATGTTGTTTTATGTATCACAAATCCATCCCTGTTTACTTCTGAGTAGTATTCTATTGTATGGGTAATACTACAATTCACAGAGACATTCACCTGCTGGTGGACATGAAACATCAAAGCTATTCCAAATAAAGCTCCCATGAATATTTGTGTACAAATCTTTCTATGAATGCATGCTTTCATTTCTTTTAGGTGTGTACACACACACATACACACACATACAC
>NW_011445983.1:0-703 GCF_000754665.1 Bison bison bison | reverse complement strand
CAGGAAGATTCTTTACCATACACACACACACACACACACACACACACACACACACACATATGAGAGAGAGAGATATCCCTGGCCCGGGAGACAATCTTTACATCACATAAATAAACCATGCATTGATTGTTGATCTTGTCATCTCTGATCTTGTCTTCACCATCTAAGGTTCAGACCTTTAAAGGGCTAAAGCTTCTTTTAGCCTTCCTTGTAGGGCAGTCAGCTAGCAGAAGATCATTACCTTTGATCCCTTTATTTCCTCCATTCTGCCTCACTAAGCTGCGTTATCATTATTGAGAGGCAAATTTAACACAAGCCAGTGTCCAAGAATCCAAGACAGATACATCTTCACAAAATGGATCACAAAGTGCAACCAAGGGGACCAGTACTCTCAGAAGTGCTGAACTTGTATGGCTGTGGTAGGTCTCTTATAAAGTGATGAAAGCAACCTTGCAAAATGGCCCCTAGGAGCCAGCATGCAATGTGCAACTACTAAGTGAAGAATAGGTCAAGAGTAAGGACCACAGTTTCGAGTGCTGGTTGATAGAGAACTGTGCTGGGAAGTGAGCATAAGCTGGAAGTCTGGATGATTCATCTCCTTCCATTCACTCCCCTCCACATTCAATCACTAGCAGCTATATCATGTGGCATTATTCATATGTTGGGGAAACTAAACTCCCATCCAGCCAATGCCTCTCCTCAT
>NW_011445982.1:0-703 GCF_000754665.1 Bison bison bison | reverse complement strand
CTATGTCTATTTTGATACTAGAAAGTCAGAGATACGTAGTTAAGTCATATCATCTGCCAAGCCTAAAATAATTACTGTTTGGTCCTTAGAAAGCATTTCCTGACTTCTGCTTCTAGAATCATCAGTATCAACATAGTTCATTAGTAGATACTCAACAATCTGTACTGAACAATATTACTTGAATTGCTTTTCTTAGTAAACTTACTGTTTATCTTCCTGTATACAATAAGTGTTATAATTTGTTTAAAGAGAGATAAATAATGATTTTTAAGAGAACTGTTAATTTGAATAATGAATTTGTTAATGGGTTTTGTAATTTAATTTCATGGCTTAAATTTTAAAATATCACAATCTCCATTGCTTATGAGTTTTATTTTCTTTTCCTAGGTGTATGTGGAATTTGATGATCTTGAGTGGGATAAACGAGAGTGGGTTAAAGTTTATGAAGATTTTTCAACCTTCTTGGTGGAATACCACTTAATCTGGGCCAGAAGGATCAACCCTAGCCAGACTCAGGGATCAAAGAGCAAACAGATTCAGTGGCCTGCATTGGTAAGATCTATATTCCTTATGTCATTAATAATTTTCAGTTGTTTGTTTTAAAAGAATTAAGAGCTAAATATAAGTTTTTGAGTTTTCTTAGTGACTAAAGATTAATATTTCTGAGTAGTGGCTTTTCCCCCCCCATGCAAGAAACATGGGG
>NW_011445981.1:0-703 GCF_000754665.1 Bison bison bison | reverse complement strand
CCTCTCACCCCTCTAGGTCATCACAGAACACCAAGCTGAGTTCCCTGTAGTATCAGCAGCTTCCCACTAGCTGTTTGAAGCATGGTAATGTATATGCATCACTGACACTTTTTCAGCTTGTCTCACCCCCTGCTTCCTGCCGTGTGTCCACAAGTTTGTTCCCTATGTTTGCATCTCTCTTCCTGCCCTCTCAGACTTTGTTCTCTCACTTGGTTTCTATAAGGAAGACAGAGATGTGTAACAGGCAGCACACAATTCAGATGAATGGTAAAGTTACTGCCTGGTTCTCTCTCTCTCCTTTCGGACTACAAAAGTATTGTGAAACCTAGGAGGTCCTGAGCGCTCAGCCAGTCCACCGTCCTCATTTCACAGAAGAGGGAACGGATCTCCTCGGAACTGAAGTGACTTTGAAGTGGCACAGCTGGTTGGTACCAGATCTACCCCCTTTAACCTTTCTGGTAAGTCTTCTTTTCCAGCCCTTCAATCATCTTGACAACTTTGCTCTGAAGCCCATCCAATTTCTGCTGCCCTTTCTCTGAAGTTCCTGGGATTAGACACATGACCCTAGAGAGGTCTGATGTTATCTGAGCATAAACAGAAGATTGCTTTAGCGTTCCCACATTCTAGGTATCCATTCCAGTGCTCCGCTGCTCCAGGGGTTTATTTCTGAGGATGACCTTCTGGGCTATTTCTGACATGCTGG
>NW_011445980.1:0-703 GCF_000754665.1 Bison bison bison | reverse complement strand
TTTTTTTTTTTTTCCTGCATCACCAGTCATAATGATAATGCTCTCCCAACTCAAAAGACATATATCTGAGTTCCAGCACAATGAAAAAAAAAGAAATAATAATAAGACTTAACACTATTTTTTCTGAAAACCGAATAAGTTTTAGGGTTTC
The DNA here is from genome assembly GCF_000754665.1 of Bison bison bison. Classification (NCBI taxonomy): domain Eukaryota; kingdom Metazoa; phylum Chordata; class Mammalia; order Artiodactyla; family Bovidae; genus Bison; species Bison bison. The sequence continues at coordinate 552 of NW_011445980.1, read as the reverse complement.
CTGGAATTGTCAAAAAAGGGAGGACCATTTAATTTGGATGTTATTTATTATTCTAGTTTTAAGTAAAAGAAAAATGAACAATTAGTAAATCAGTCTTTCTTGTGAAAACAGATATAGTGGTTGAATTGTGGCCCATGATATATATGCCCAAATCCCAAAACTCCTAGAAGCTGTGAATTTGATCAGATTTGAAAAGAGGAAGAAGTTAACTAAATTACAGATCTTAAGATGACATCATCCTGGATTTAGAGTTCAGTTCAGACAATTCAGTCATGTCCAACTCTTTATGACCCTATGTACTACAGCATGCCAGCCTTCCCTGTCCATCACCAACTCTTGGGGCTTGCTCAAAATCATATCCATAGAGTCAGACTTAGAGTGAGCTAAACCGAGTAGCCTTCCTCAGTGTTCAATGAAAAGAAATAGAGGAAAACAATAGAAAGGGAAACACTATGGATCTCTTCAAGAAAATTAGAGAAACCAAGGGAACATTTCATGCAAAGATGGGCACAATAAAGGACAGAAATGGTATGGACCTAACAGAAGCAGAAG
>NW_011445979.1:0-703 GCF_000754665.1 Bison bison bison | reverse complement strand
ATCCCATGGACAGAGAAGCCTGGTAGGCTGCAGTCCATGGGGTCGCACAGAGTTGGACACGACTGAAGCAACTTAGCAGCAGCAGCAGCAAACACAAAACTAAGGGCTGGGTCTGAGGCAAAAGACAAGAGAGGGGTTTCTTGAATGAGAGCTACCATCAAAAGGGATTTTTTCACCAGGTTTCAAACTACTCAAGAAAGTGGTTATACTTCTGTATATTTAAGAGTTGTTTCTGAGGTTATCAACAAGAAAAAAAGTGTTTTCTTTTTCCAAATTAGGCTATGCAAATTCATTTTCAACCAGTCTAAAAGAGATTAATCACACCTGAGATGCTTCCTTAGAGCATAGTATAGCAACATCCCCAAGGTGAGCCCCCAGAGGGAACTGCTGGGTTCCTCCTACAGCTAAGGAGACAAACCATCCAATGCAGACAGCGATCCATGGCAGTCTCAGCAGAAGACTCCTCTGCAGTGAGCTAATTGAGCAATAACAATCTTGTAGTAACAGTTACACAACAACAGCCATACAGCTTTCTAGAAACTACTTATTAAACCTCATGTACTTCATGTTTTCCTACCAAAATGAACAGTTTCACTAACAGGTTGATAAAGTAGAACATTTGCCTCATACAAGGAGGAAATCCTTAAAAATATGTGTGTGTGCACATATATGTGTCTGTACATACATATATATATATATATAT
>NW_011445978.1:0-703 GCF_000754665.1 Bison bison bison | reverse complement strand
TTTTTTTTTTTTTTTTTGTTGTTGTTGTTGTTGTTGTTTTAATGCATTTAAATTCATTACAAGAACTGAAGTGAGCCCCTTGTGTGACCCAAGAACCCTGCTACATTTCTTAGTCTATTCACACTGTCTCCTAACTATAACTTCTCCTCTGTCCTCAAATATCCAACACTCCCTCCTTTATCCTCACACTCCGTTGATGACCTTGCTTTGTATTACTCTGAAAAAAGGGTGAAAATGAATAGAAGAGATCATTCAAAAGTTCACACAGCACATCACTCACCAGTATCTGTACCCTCTTACTCCTGCTTCGATGGATGAACTGCTTGAACTACCATTTAAGCTACTCCTGCTTCCTGCACAAGATCCCATCTCATCAACCAGGTAATTCACCAGCTCTCTCTTGCATAACCAGTTTTCTTCATTTCTACTGGATCGTTCCCATCAGAATACAAAGACACTTTCCATTCTCCCATGCTTATTCTCTGAAATACTGTCCTATTTCTCATCCCCTTTATAGTATAATTCCTCAGATGAGTCATCCAAATTCATGGTCACTGACTGTACTCCTTCCATTCTGAAACTATTCTTTTTTTTTAATTTTATTAACGTATTGCTGATTTACAATGTTGTGTTAGTTTCTGATGTGCAGCAAAGTGACTCAGTTACCTATATTTTGTTTCTTTTTTTCACATTCTTTCCTATT
>NW_011445977.1:0-703 GCF_000754665.1 Bison bison bison | reverse complement strand
TGAAGGGGAATCAAATCCAAAGGAAGAAGATGGAGAGGGATGTATAGGTGTACACACATTCACACACACACACACAATATACAAGCACACAGATCATAAATATTCATCTGCATCACCTGTTTTGGAAATGAGGAGCACTTTAGAGAATGTAGTGCCAGAAGCCATATTCCTTTACAGGTCTGGGTTGGTTTGCTATCATCACTAACCAATTGAGACAAATGACCAAAGGCAGTGGGCCAGGAGCCAAGACTGGAGGGCAGCCACTTGATGATCAGGGATCTAAAAACTGACGTCATGGTCACTTGTGACTCCCCGGGGTTCAGAGCAAAAGTCACAGAGTTGGCGAGGCAAGTCGCTTAGTGGCTCTGTGCAGATCAAAACCTGGATGTTCGGGGCATGTGGAAGCTTTGCCATAAGTTTCATTTGGTTTTGAGAGGATCTATAGGGCTTGAGTGGGCTTCCCCAGTGGCTCAGTGGTAAAGAATCTGCCTGTAATGCAGAAGACTCAGGAGACATGGGTTCGATACCTGGGTCAGGAAGATCCCCTCAAGTAGGGCATGGCAACCCACTTAAGATGGCTTAGAGGTAAAGAATCTGCTTGCAAAGCAGGAGACTCGGGTTCAATCCCTGGGTCAGGAAGATACCCTGCAGAAGGAAATGATAATCCACTCCAGTATCCTTACTTAGGAAATCCCATAGACAG
>NW_011445976.1:0-703 GCF_000754665.1 Bison bison bison | reverse complement strand
TACTCTCTCTTTTTTTTTTATTTTATTTTTTTTTTTTTTGTTTGTATACTGAATATTCCTCAAAACACCCGATAAATGTATACACTACAAAACGTGGCATTTAGATGACATCACAATTTTAAATAGAACCACACTTACTAATTTACTTCCTAGCTTCAAGTTAGAGATAAATCATGTGAAATATATGGAGCAATGTTTATTTGAACATTTTGAATGAACTGAAAAGGTTGAAGAAATAGGAGCTTGTAGAATGTTCCTGTCAGATTTTCTGACCCTATAATTGTTTTGTTTGTTTTTGTTATATCATTAAGTATCATTTATATAATTTATCATGTAATCATTAAATGATAAATGTAATGTAAATAATGTAATGTAAATAAATAAATGTAATTTATCTTGCCCATCTGAGGGCAAGAAATCTGTTTCAAAAACATCGGTGAAGACAAAGATACAGAATAAAAGAAATATATTAAATACACTTTTAATATGTTTTATGTAGAGTATTTTTCAAATTGTTGTTACTACTTACATAAACCCATTTTTAAAATCCATTCATGAATTTTTATATTTATAAATGTTGGTTGGGTATCTTGCTTTTATTTAACTGGTTTTCTCTTAGGAGGAATGAATTAAACATTAAGCAAGGGGTAAATGTATATCAAGATATCCCAAATTTAATCACTTCTTAACACCTCTACTGCTG
>NW_011445975.1:0-703 GCF_000754665.1 Bison bison bison | reverse complement strand
GCGGGGGCCGCCCCCCCCCCACGCCTGCCCCTCCTCACTGGCCCAGCTCCTGGTGTGCTGCCTCCATCTCCCTGGCTGCCTGGGGAGCCTGTCACAGGGCTGTGGGCAGAGCAGGTGCTCGGAGGTACACACAGGTGAAGGAGTGTGCGGCCCCCCAGGGGCCTGGATTCTAGACCACGTGACTCCACTAACATGCCCGTGACCTCGGGGAGTCAGCGCTCTTGGGATGTGCTAGAGTGTTCCCACCTTGGTGTTGGCAGGCTCAAACAGAGCCACACACATGTATTCTCAGCAGGGCTTCCAGAGCCCAGGCACCAGCAAAAATCTCTGCTCCCCCTTCAAGCCCTATCCTAGTCCCTCGTCCCCCAGACGCAGCAGTGAGCCCCCATCCCGCATCGTCCTCTGGCTTCTCTTCCAGACCCACCCTCTGTTCTGGCACCACGGGCATCCACCCATGGCCACTGCCCCATGATGAGCCTAAGCAGGTGTCCTCCCAGCCCAGGCCCGGGGGTGGGAGTGCCCCTCCCCAGGTCCTGGTTACCAGGACCCCAAGGTCTTGCAGTCTCTGGAAAGAACAGTCCCACCAGCAGAACCTGAGCACCAGCTGAGGCTGCCACTTGGCCCCCAGATGGGAACTTTCGGCTCCATAAGCATCAGCTCACGCCCCTGACCCCAGCCCGGATCCCAAGCCCACCAGGTTGGG
>NW_011445974.1:0-703 GCF_000754665.1 Bison bison bison | reverse complement strand
ACTAATGTATATGTCTATACATATATGAGTAATACATAATATACAAATTATATATATATGTGTGTAACAGACTTTATGAGTCAGAGCAAAGTTGGGAGAATTTAGCTTGTAGGTTGATTTTGAATGGCTATAGGTAAAGGTAGTGGGAAACAGATTTGGGCTTAGCATCCATTCATTAATTCAATGAGTATTTTTGAGTACCAAATAATGAACTAAAATTTGCTGAACACTTCCTATGTTCCAGGCACTCTTCCAGAGGCTTTCCAAGCCTCATTTTCATGGGTGCCTCAAAAACATAAGTACTATTATGACTCCTACTTTAGGCAAAAGGAAGCTAAATCACAAAGAGCTTAAACAATTACTCAAGGCCATTCAAAAATGAGGTGAAGGAAGGAGATTTGACCAAGCACTTGATTCTAAAGCCACCATACTGTGTGACCATCACCTCCTGAGTGCTAGAGCTTGCGTCAGGCAAGGCATTCAGGGGAGCCAAACAGATATAACCTGTCCCAATTCCTTAAAACAAATCTCTCTTTTTATATATACTCAACCTATTGGTTTTGTTTCTTTGAAGAACCCCAGCTAATACACATGAACACACACATACTCACAGGTATACATATGCATTTTACACATATGCATGCATATATATGTGTGTGTTATATACAATGCGTATATAATAAATATAATGCATACATTGATT
>NW_011445973.1:0-703 GCF_000754665.1 Bison bison bison | reverse complement strand
GGACCAAACAAAAAATTAAAAGGAAAAAAAGAAATAAAACAACTAATCTAGGATTTGGGCAGAAGGTGGAAAATGCACTCAAAAATAACCATATTACCTAGAAATTATAATGAACATAGTTTAGAGTTTGACAGGTGGCGTTGTGGTGACAAAGATGGAAGAGTTTGGGGTGATGTCCAAGTTTCTGAATTTAGAGACTAGGTGAATGATGACATTTATTTGGAATACAGGGAACCGTGTAACAGGCACATTAGGAAGAAAGATGCATTTATTTTGGATGTGATAGGTTGAGCTGTGTTGGGAATACTCAAAAGGAGATACATCTAGGGCACTAGCCACAGAGCTTTGAATTTCAGAATGAGTTCATACTTGCCTATAAATGGAGTCATTAGCATAAAAATGAGAATTACAACCATGAGAGTGGATGAGATCACCCAGTTGGAGATGTTAAAGAAAGGAATGAAATTAGCAGAGAACACACAAAAATATGAATATTTAAGAAACACACAGAGGAAGTGAAGTCCATGAAGGAAGCAAAGACAGATAAAAGAGTGAATAAAGAAAAGTGGTGTCAAAGGAGTCAAAGGAAGAGAGAGTTTTTAGGAGGGTAATATCAATAACATAAAATGCAGTGGGAAAAGTCCACTAAAAGAGTCCATTTAGGGCTGAAGCACATTAATCGGATTTGGCACTAAGAACTAAG
>NW_011445972.1:0-703 GCF_000754665.1 Bison bison bison | reverse complement strand
TTAGTATACTGTATTGGTGTTTTTCTTTCTGGCTTACTTCACTCTGTATAATAGGCTCCAGTTTCATCCACCTCATTAGAACTGATTCAAATATATGCAAAACGAATACAATATTGTAAAGGTAAAAAATAAAATATAATAAAAATAAGAATCATCAGTGATGTTTGATAAGAATTTTCTTGTCCAGCTTTCAGAAATTATGATTTAATAAGTTCAGAGTGACCCAAGTTTCTGTCTTATTATCCAGCACCCTACAGGTGGTCTGAAGTTCAATCACTGTCTTTTTCTCTAAGAACAAGCCCTTCTTTCAGCTTCTCTCATAAAAATAACTTCCTTCATGGATTCATTTCTATTCCTCTTAAGCAGATTCAGTTTGACAGCCCTCTGTGATTATCTCTTTTACATACTCTATATTTTTAATTATCATTTTATATCATAACTTTGTTTAAATGTCTGCTTTCTCCACCTAACTATGAGATCTGTGAAGACAACACAGTCTAAAGACAGTGAGTGGGTTAGATTCTCACTGCAACCCAAAGAATGTAGTAATGTAGAGCTAAAAAACAAAACAGAAGAAAACCTTCATGGCATAAATATGTCTAATGCTGTAGAATTGGATTAAGTGTAAAAAGAAGGTTTCAGAAGAGTAGGTATATTGGGATATCATCTCTATGAGTTAATTTATCCAAAGAAAATGAAAACA
>NW_011445971.1:0-704 GCF_000754665.1 Bison bison bison | reverse complement strand
TTCAGAGCTCCTGAGATTATGTCTGTCGATTTTACCACAGGAAGAATAGATAAATTTATCAAGATAATCTCTTTGAATGTATAATGACTTGTTCTGTCTTTTCCCCTGCCCTTAAGTATCCCAGGTTCCCTTTTGAGAGAAATCAACAATTGTTATTCTCTTATTATTTAGTTATTATATTATTGATTAAAAATTCTTGATCCTTTATTGTTTTCTTTCCCTCTGGTCATATAAGATCAATGATGACTTCTAGCAAAGGCTCCTGATGATTTTAAGAATGTTAAATCAGTTTCACGACTTAATTTGTATTTCTTTTACCTTAAACAATGTCTTCATTTAGGGAATGATTATTATGCAAAGCACAATAGGTTTAATGTGATTAAGTTACAAAAAGCAATATGTCACATCCAGATCTTGCTACAGATGAAAAGATTGTTGAGGTTGGAAAAGGAAGGTCTTCCCTTCTTGGCAGCTGTCTAGCCTCTTCCCTCTTCTATCTTTATCTTTCCAAGCTCCTCGTTTTTCTTTTTTTCCCCCTGTTTGCTTCTTTGTTGGCATTGATTTGTTGATTCTGAAAGGGCAGTGTTGGTGTGTGCTTAGTCATTTTGGTCACATCTGACTCTGCAACCTTGTGGACTGTAGCCCACCTGACTCCTCTGTCCATGGGATTCTCCAGGCAAGAATACTGGAGTGGGTTGCCATAC
>NW_011445970.1:0-704 GCF_000754665.1 Bison bison bison | reverse complement strand
TTGGGACTTCCCTGGGTGGTCCAGTGGCTACAACTCTGTGCTCTCAGCCCAGGGTTGATCCCCGGTCAGGGAACTAGCCCAAATGCTACAACTGAGTTCATATGCTGCCACTAAAGATCCTGTATGCTGCAACTAGGAGTTCACATGCTGCAATGAAGATCAAAGATCCCGAGTACCACAACTAAGACTAAATAAATAAATAAGCACAGCTAAATAAATAAATATTTAAAAACGAAAGAACTTTTTCATTTTCTATTGAGAAATAATTTTTGAAAATAAATTTTTAACATGGATATTTTAATGTGAAAAAAATTTTTTTTGTTGCAGATGAACTTTACAAGTGACAGACAGCCAACTATTTTAAAAAGTGAAAATAAGAAGTCAAAGCACCGATTCAGCTTTTACCCTATGTCTATTAGTAGACTCATTATTTTTAATTTGTATAGGTATTTACAATGGTTCCTGTGGCCCTTAGGCCAAGAAATGAACCTACTTAGAGAAATGTGAGGTTTGTAAATGGTGTTCCAAACACATTATAGTTTAAAATTTTTTAACATTAAAAGGAGAGCTAAAAGATGTAAAACTACCATATGATCCAGCTATTCCACTTTTGGGTATTTATCTGAAGAAAATAAAAGTACTAACTTGAAAATATACCTGTACCCCATGTTCACTGTAGCATTATTTACAATAACCAAGATGTG
>NW_011445969.1:0-704 GCF_000754665.1 Bison bison bison | reverse complement strand
TCTGATACTCTCCACCGCATTTTCAAGATTGGATAAGAGAGGAACATGTATTAAAATCAGACACCATTTCTTACATGTTGTAATTTAGGATGGTCAAGGAAGGAATACAACTTTTTTATACTCCCCTTTATATTTTTTACAATTTTACCATTCATCCTTAAGAGGCATTTATTAATAACAATCAGACTTGGTTTCAGTAAAGGAAGGTTGATTTACACTAAATCTCCTGCTGAGAACAATTTTAAAAACCCAGACACAAACACCTACTTCAAAACCCAAAGGAAATGCTAAGGGTGTGAAGAATAACCAGTTAGGATCTGTGAGAGGATGAAAGCACAGGCAGAGACAAGTTTAGGGCTTCTTTTAACTATTTTCTGACTCAAGAGAAAGTAGCAGAGAAGTATTTTCTGACTAAAGAGGAAGTAGCAGAGAAGCTGTTATCAGTCCTGCTATGCTAGGGGGCAGAAATTGGAGTTCAGAGATGGTAACCTGGTGAACTCATCTTGATTTCAGAGAATTATGATCAATAAGTAGAAGTGAGATAGATAGAGTGCCTTAAGAACTACGGAGAGAGGTTTTTGAAATTGAACAGGAGACAGGGATCAAGACCATCCCCAAGAAAAAGAAATGCAAAAAGGCAAAATGGCTGTCCAAGGAGGCCTTACAAATAGCTTTGAAAAGAAGAGAAGTGAAAGGCAAAGGAG
>NW_011445968.1:0-704 GCF_000754665.1 Bison bison bison | reverse complement strand
TGGCTGTCTCGCCCATCCCAAAGATGTGGGGATGGAGAAGTTGGGTACCCAGATGCACAGGAGCCAGGTCCAACTCCAAAAGCCAACGCTCTGCTTTCTGGAATTCCCTGTGTCGACCTGGGGAAACTAACAGCCCTGTGAAAACGGCAAAAGGGGAACCTCTTTAACAAACTAATCCTATTGTTTTCTTAAGGTTTCCCCAAACCCCCAATATAACATATGTTACTTATAAAAGTCAGCCACTTGAGTATCCGACAGTAATTCCTAAACAGATGACTGCTCCAGCTCCTTGAAACAGGTGCAGTGGGCCCCTGTCAGAGCCAGGGCCCCCAGCCTAGCTAACAGACCGCACCCATCAGTATTATGCCATCTCAGTGTTTGCTTTCCCTTCCTTCCTGTCATAAAGAAAAACTTAACACGAATGTGGTGTTGATGCTGCAAAACTCCACTTGTGGTGCAGACGCTCCCTTCAGAGACATAGATGAGCTGTGGAAGTCGTGCCAAATCTTTTTGCAGTGGGGTAGCTGGCGGTAACTCAGCCAACTTACAAATAACTAACTGGTCTTCGGCTGAGTCCTCTACTTCAGCAGGACGACCCAGGACCACACGTGCCCCACAGCCCTGGTTTATCAGGTGCAAAGGAGTAATGCCAGGAGCAGGTCAGCAGTGGGCAGGAGAGCTTCAGGGAGGCTTCACGCTAGGCC
>NW_011445967.1:0-704 GCF_000754665.1 Bison bison bison | reverse complement strand
CCTCTGTCCATGTAATTTTTCAGGCAAGTATACTGAAGGCGGCTGCCATTTCCTACTCCAGGGGATCTTCCCAACCCAGGGATAGAACCTGGGTCTCTCGGGTCTCCTGCATTAGCAGATGGATTCTTTACTTCTGAGCCACCAGGGAAGCCTCCATACTACACATTGCTGCCATAGTATTTTGGCTGTCCTTGAGACCTGTCAGGGCATTGGTAGCCATTTAGGGAATGGCTGAAATGTGGAGTTGTGAAATTGATTTAATTAGAAACAGGAGAAGGAGTATCCAACTGCTTTCCATAGGCTCCCACTGAGAAATCCGTGAATGTTACTGTGAGCTTAGATGTTGCAACAGCAGTGGAGACTGTTGCCAGCTTTGGCACTTGTACAGTTATTGTTTAATACATACTATAAGACTAGGCTAGTTCTATCTGTTTCAAAATGGACTTTGGAACTCTTTACAATGCTAAAGTGAAAATTAGTTCTCTGACTACTTGTTTTTTTGGGCAGGTGCGTCTGTAGGACAATTAATTCCTAGTAGAGATATTACTTTACAGAAGAGAACTCTAAGTAATTTCAACAGGAGAATAAAGAGTGGGTTAAAATTAAAAGTTATAAATACTTTAGCCAGTAGTTGAACACACACACACACACACACACACACACACACAGGTACATGCAGACAATATAAAATGTGTGTACTTTTT
>NW_011445966.1:0-704 GCF_000754665.1 Bison bison bison | reverse complement strand
CTATCTGGCTTTTCAAAGAATTCCCCAAACTTTACAACAATTCAGTTAAATTCTAGCTTCAAGTTACATTTATATGTCAGATATTCTGTTAAATACAAAGAATACAATGATCAATATTCAAATGGCATGGTTCCTACTCTTGCAGTTTCTATTTTAGTGATGAAGACAGAAATGCAAACAGATAATGTCAATAAACTCCAGAAAGTGCAGCGATAAAAGTATAATCAGGTTTCTCTGAAAGCAGGGACATTAAACTCACAGAAAAGGGTTAAGAAAAGTCTTCTGCACAGCAGTTGATGATTGAACCAAATTTCTAAGGATGAGAGAAAATCAAGTTAAAACAGGTTTGAGACTTCCCTGGTGGTCCACTAGCTAAGATTCCATGCTCCCAATGAAGGGGACTGAGGTTTGATCTCTGATCAAGGAACTAGATCCCACATGCCAAAACTAAAGATCTTGCATGACCCAAAGAAGACTGAAGATCTCAAGTGCTGCAACTAAGACCCGAAGCAGCCAAAATAAATAAATAAATAAAAATAAATATTAAAACTGCACTGAAAAACCATTAAAAACAGGTTTGGGGAAGACTTTTTAGATAGTGGAAAAGCACTAGCTGAGATAGTGTAGTACAAAACAGCGTAATACATGCAGTATTCCAGTATTTGGTGGACTATTCCAGTAGCTGGCGGAAATCACCACAGTAT
>NW_011445965.1:0-704 GCF_000754665.1 Bison bison bison | reverse complement strand
GGTGAAACAAAGTCACATAGAAAAACCTCACTCATAAGCAATGAAAAGTATCACAGTGAGATTACCATTTCTCATTTAGTTAAATCAGCAAAAATCCAAGTCTATCAAAAACTCTGTTGTGAGGCGGGGGAAAATAGGCACGCTTATCCATGACTGGTGGAGATTCAAAATTGAACAGTTCCTACTGGAGGGGAATTTGGTGGTATCAGACAAAATTTTACACATACACTTACCCTTTTACTGAACAATCTCACTTCTATTTGCAATTACAAAAGACTGGAAACAACTCAAAGGTCCACTCAAAGGGCTAAAGTATACAACATGTAAAAGATGGAGCATCTTGAGTTATAGGAAGAAGTTAATTTCTATATTATTAACATGAAGTGATCTTCAGAACAAATTTTTAAGACAAAAGACTACTGTGGCAAAAACTCTATGTGCCACTGCTTATCTAAGTAAGGAGGGGAATACAAATATACATGTTCATATCCGTACTTCCCTGGTGGCCCAGTGGGTAAAGAATCCGCCTACAATGCAACAGACCTGGGTTTGATCCCTGTGTCAGGAAGATCCCCTGGAGAAGGAAATGGCAACCCAATTCAGTATTCTTGCCTGGGAAATCCCATGGACAGAGGAGCCTGGTGGGCTACAGTCCATGAGATCACAAGAGTTGGACATGACTTAGTGACTTTCACACAGTTCAG
>NW_011445964.1:0-704 GCF_000754665.1 Bison bison bison | reverse complement strand
GTGAAATGCAAAAAAAAAAAAAAGAAAAACTTTGTGCAGTATAGGGAGAAGGTGTTGTGACTGAGCAAACATGTCAGAAGTTTCATGCTGGAGATTTCATACCGAACAATGCTTCATGATATGGTAGACAACTTGATAGTGATGAAATCAAGATATTAATTGACAATAATCAATGTTTTATGTGGAAGATGGCTGACATATCAAAATATCCAAAACAAGTGTTGAAAGTCATTTGCACCAGCTTGGTTATATTCATCACATTGATATTTGGGTTCCACATAAGCAAAAAGAATCTTCTTGACTATATTTCCATATGTGATTTTCTATTTAAATGTAGTGAAAATGTTCCTTTTTTAAAACAAACTGTGACAGGAGATGAAAAGTAGATACAATACACTATATGATAATGTGGAATGGAAGAGATGGTGGGATAAATGAAATGAACCACCACCAGCCACACATTCTGGAAAACCAAACAATTAATTCTAACAAGTACTGCTTCCAATTAGACCAACTGAAAGCATCATATGACAAAAAAAAATCCAGAATTAATCTACAGAAAACACATTCTCTTCCATCAGGATAATCAAGAGGGCGTGTTTCTTTGATGACTAGGCAAAAATGGTTACAGTTTGGGAAGTTCTGATTCACCCACCATATTTCCCAGACATTGCAGCTTCAGATTTCCCTTTTTTTTTTTTTTT
>NW_011445963.1:0-704 GCF_000754665.1 Bison bison bison | reverse complement strand
TTGTTTTAATCTCTGATGATCAGTAGTGTTGAGCATCTTTTCATGTACCTATTGGCCATCTGTATGTTTTTTTAGGAAAAATGTTTATTCATATCCTATGTCCATTTTTAAACCAAGCTGTTTGTTTTTTTGCTATTGAGTTATATGAGTTGTTTATATATTTTGGATACTAACTCCTTATCAGATATATTGTTTACAAATATCTTCTTCCATTCAATAGGTGGCCTTTTCAGTTCTTCATAGTTTGCTGTGCAAAAGTTCTTTAGCTTGATGTAGTCCCATTTGTTTGTTTTTACTTTTATTTCCCTTGTCTGAGTAGACATATCCAAAAAAATATTACTAAGACCAATGTTTTAGTACTTCACTCCTTTTTATGGACAAATATTCCATTGCATGGATAATATCACATTTTCTTTTTTCATTAATCAGTTGATGGACATTTGGGTTTTTCTACTTTGTGGCTATTATAAATAATGCTTCTATAAACATTCATGTACAGGAATTTTTGGTTTGTGTCTGTGCATGTACATATGTTTATAATTTGGGGAGGTATAAATTTAAGAGTCAGAGAAGGCAATGGCACCCCACTCCAGTAGACTTATCTGGAGAATCCCATGGATGGAGGAGCCTGGTGGGCTACAGTCCATGGGGTCTCGAAGAGTCAGACACGACTGAGCGACTTCACTTTCACTTTTCACTTTCAT
>NW_011445962.1:0-704 GCF_000754665.1 Bison bison bison | reverse complement strand
TTGTATTAAAAAGGTTATTCCTCCTTGTTTTCTTGCCCAGTGGGACTCCATCTAGAGAAACGTTTCCGCCAGCTCTACTAGACTTATTTCAAAAAGAAAATATTCCGTTTTTTCATTCCACTTTGAAAAGATAAGGCATCCAGCTTCCTGTCCTGTGGCTGTTGCTCAGACTTCTGTACTAGTTCTCAGCAATGTGTGTTCTCCGTGATTATTGGGTCACAACTTTTATCAGATTCCAGAGATGGGAAAACTCAAGCAGCCAACAGAAGCTCCGGACTGAGAGCAAGCAGTCTCTTTCATTACTAGAGGGACAGTGATTCTTTGTCTGCTTCTGACTATTCACTTTAAACACAAGCACAGAGTTAGCCTGATACAGGGTTCTGCAAGCTGAGGGTCATGACCCTTTAGTGGGTCTTGAGATCAACTTAGATGGTGGCTGGCAGCGTTTAGAAAATGATTTTGAAGATAACAACAAGGACCTACTATATAGCACAGAGAACTACATTCAGTTTCTTGTAATAGCCTATAATGGAAAAGAATCTGAAAAAGGTATATATATATATAACTGAATCATTTTTCTGTACATCTGAAACACTGTAAATTAACTATTTTAATAAAAAATGATTTTAAAATCACATTGACTAGAATATAAAATATTGGTGTATGTTCATTATGAAGGTAGTTTTTTTTTTTTTTTTTTTGAA
>NW_011445961.1:0-704 GCF_000754665.1 Bison bison bison | reverse complement strand
GGTAGGCTGCCTTCTATGGGGTCACACAGAGTCGGACATGACTGAAGTGACTTAGCAGCAGCAGCAGTGTGTGTCCATGTCAAAAGAGGTTATAGTTTACAAATGCTGCTATTGTCTAATTTGTCCAAGAGAATAGCTTGTACATTTACACTGTGTACTCCCAATGGTAAATACAACAGCACCAGAGGACTATTTATCATTCGAATTTTCCTGCATACTCTGAATAAGACTGCATTTGTGGTCATGAATGAAGCACATCACAACATTTGAGGGAGTCATTTGAAGTCAGTATCCATTATGGCACAGTGCGTGACACAGCATTAAGTGGTATTAAGGTACCATAAAGCCAAAAGTTCACGTTGTTTCAATTTAGACAACCTGAGAAAATTCATGTCATTATGTGTAATGGCGATGTAGCTACCTTTTTCAAATGGTGGGAGTAATAGAATTAGCAAAAAATGTCACATTTGATAGTTAAAAAAAGAATAGAAGGTCCCTGGGCCTGAATAGGAAAAGATAGTTTAGTACAATACAAAGAATCTTTCTACCCATTATTTTAATTCTCATTAATAAATCACTCTACCCCATATGGGTTCATGCATTTTTGTGCCATGCTGTGAAGAAAGCTGAACATTGATGAATTGATGCTTTTGAACTGTGGTGTTGGAGAAGACTCTTGAGAGTCCCATGGACTGCAAGGAGAT
>NW_011445960.1:0-704 GCF_000754665.1 Bison bison bison | reverse complement strand
TGTCCATCAACAGATGAGTGGATAAAGATGTGGTATGTATGTGTACACACACACACACACACACACACAATGGAATACTACTCAGTCATACAAAAGAATGAAATTCTGCTATTTGCAACAATGTGAATGGATCTAGAGGATAGTATTTTTAGTAAAATAAGTCATACAGAGAAAGACAAGCACTGTACTTTCTATGCAGTGACACAGATATCACTTTATATGTGGAATCTAAAAAATAACACAAATACGACAAAACAGAAACAGATTCACCGATACAGAGAAGAGACTAGTGGTTATCAGTGGGGAGAGGGAAGGGAGCAGGAGCAAGAAAGGAGTAGAGGATTAAGAGGTACAAATTACTATGTATAAAATAGGTCAACAACAGGGATATACTGTACAGAACAGGGAAATACTGCTATTATTTTGTAATAATTTTAAATGGACTATAATCAATAATCCATAATAATATTGTCATTGTGTTGTACACTTGAAACTAGTATAATACTGTAAATCAATTATATTCAATAAAAATAACAATACTTTCCATTTGTATATACTTTAGCAGTTGCAGCACACTTTCACAAATACATCTTATTTTACCCTTACACTTAAAAAAATTAATTTATTTTAACTGGAGGCTAATTACTTTATAATATTTTAGTGGTTTCTGCTATACATTGACATGAATCAGCCATGGGTGTACA
>NW_011445959.1:0-704 GCF_000754665.1 Bison bison bison | reverse complement strand
TACATGTGTTTCCTATTTTTTATGACTCATACTTACGGTACTCATAAAGATTTATCCTTTATCTTGGCTCTGAGTAATGAGCCCACTTGCACATTTCCAGCAGAGATGTGGGTTGGGACTTCTGTGTCTAATCCTGGAGGACAGGCCTCTTGAAGGCATAGTGCAGGAAGCATGACATACTCATCTAAGGTTCTACTTACTTCTCCTCCCTGAGGAAGCAGTCAAGTTAGTTTCTGTGCGTTTATTAATTTGTGTTTTCCAGGTTTTGCTTTTCCTTGCCCCTTTTAGTCATTTTACAGCTTATGAGTGAGACCACCAGAGGGTGACTGGATGGAACAAATGTGCAGCTCCTTTTCCCTGCTGGCAACTATGTTAAAGAATCTGGTGGAGGAAGGAATGGAAATAATTAAACTGAAATGATATCTGTATTACATGTGGCAGCAAACATCCAGGGGGTCTTCTTGGGTTCAAACAAACATTCAGACCCAAGAAATTATCACAGGCCACAGGTGGCTTCAATCTGCTAAAGGATACAGGGAAGAGGCTGCAGCATAGAGCAGGGCAGCATGGCCTTCCTCTTCATTTGGATGCCTGGGGCTTTGGATGCATGAGTTCATACAGCCATCTGGAGCTCTCCAGTTGCTGGCTCCAATGCTAGATCTACATGGGTGTGTGTGTGTGTGTGTGTGTGTGTGTGTGTGTGT
>NW_011445958.1:0-704 GCF_000754665.1 Bison bison bison | reverse complement strand
TGTGTATATGTACCACAGCTTTCTTATCCATTCATCTGCCGATGGACATCTAGGTTGCTTCCATGTCCTTGCTATTGTAAACAGTCCAGCACTACATTTTGAAAGCATTGATTCTTTGGTGCTCAGCCTTCTTTATGGTCCATCTCTCACATTTGTACATGACTGCTGGAAAAACTATAGCTTTGACTATGTGCACCTTTGTCAGCAAAGTGATGTCTTTGCTTTGAACTATTATTGATAATAATAATATTGTATTTGAACACTTAATTGTTTCTTAGGAGAGACTTGTCAGTTCAGTTCAGTTTAACAAACTCAGATGATATATAAATATGGACCTGGCAATAATTGTCAAAATAAGAATACATATAGTATTGATCATATTTTCTGAAACAAAAATTTGGATATGTTGGTTTTCTGACACTATATATTTATGGGAACAGTGAGATAGAAATATTTTTTAATTGCTTAAATTTTCTTTAAAATTCTGTCTGGGAATTGCAAACATATGACTGTTGAGATGTATATAAAGACATCAGTAATATAGGCACCCACCCACCACTAACTAGTTAGTGAGTGAGTGAAGTTGCTCAGTCATGTCCGACTCTTCTCGACCCTGTGGAATGTAGCCCACCAGGCTCCTCTGTCCATGGGATTCTTCAGGCAGGAATACTGGAGTGGGTTGCCATTTCCTTCTCCAGGGGATC
>NW_011445957.1:0-704 GCF_000754665.1 Bison bison bison | reverse complement strand
CATGCAGGGAGCCCAGGTTTGATCCCCGGTCAAGGAACTAAGATCCCACATGCCGCGGACCAAATAAGCCTGAGCGCTACAATTATTATGGAGCAACAAAAGCAACTGAGACCTGACTCAGTCAAATAAATATAAAAAATAAAGTAAATTATTTTAAAAAATAAAATAAAACTGCAACCATCTTCCCCAACCCAGGCACTCCTGCTTCCCCATCTGTTTATACTTGCTCACAGTATTTAGCATCTCCCTCCTGGGAAAACAACCCCTACATGAGCAGGGATGTCTGTCTATTCCATCCCCGCTGTAGCCCCAGTGACTGGAAGAGTGCCTGGAACAGAGTAGGTGCTCAGGAAATATTTATCCAATAACTTTGGTCACCATCATAAGATCACCTTCCATAACGTGTCCTCGGCCACTTCACGATTCCTCCAGGGTTCAAATTTATGTGCTAAATCCAGATAAGACACTTAGGAAAGAAAGTCTTGATTAAAAAAAAAAATTATCCTAAGGGAAGAGAGGCAGAGTCTTAACACTACAGTCTACAGGTTTGCACCTAAATGGTAAGCCCTGGAGCAGAACTCTGTGAATTCACCTGGTCAGATGGTGCCCCCTAGCGGTGGACCCAGGTCTTTGAACAATGGCGTTACCCATAAAGGTTCAAACTAGCAAAGAATGTTCAAACTACTGAACAATCATGCTCATTT
>NW_011445956.1:0-704 GCF_000754665.1 Bison bison bison | reverse complement strand
GGACACGGCTGAGCGACTTCACTTTCATAGTGATCAAGGTCAACAGGACCAGTAAGAAGCCAGGTGGACATCATGGTCTTCCTGACATGACGATGAAAGGAACACTTCACCTTGGTGATAATCTTCCCCGAAACTCATAACCCCAGACTAAACAAGAGAAACCATCACAAGGGACATTCCACACAACACCTGAACAATATACTCTGGAAAAGCATCAAGGACATGAGAAACGGGGGAAGAGTGAGAAATTACTGGAGACCAGAAGAGGCTAAGAGGACACGGAGACTAAATGCAATGTGGAACCCTAGATGGACTCCTAGAATGGAAGAAGGACATGCATGTGTGGAAACAGGTGAACTATAAATAACATTGTAGTTTAATTAACAGTATGGTATCTATGTTACTTTAGAAAGTTGTTAAACGTATCATTGTTTTTAAGATTATTAATTTGATTTTGTTTTTAAAAAATTTATTTAGTTCTGGCTGTGCTGGGTCTTTGCTGCTGCTTGGGCTTTATCCAGTTACAGCGAGTGGGGGCTATTCTCCAGCTGTGGTGCATGGGCTTATCCTTGCGGTGGCTTCTCTTGTGGAGCTTGGGTTCCAGAGCAAGGGCTCAGTAGTTGTGGTGTAGGGGCTTAGGTGCCCCATGGCATGTGGGATCTTCCTGGATTAGGGATCAAACCCATGTCCCTTGCATTGGCAGG
>NW_011445955.1:0-704 GCF_000754665.1 Bison bison bison | reverse complement strand
CTCTTGGTTTCTTATAGTCTATAGATTTCCTGTCTATTTTTTTCTTCCTGCCTTTTACATTTCTTGAATAAATCACCTTGTTTGTCCTGTACAGTTTCTCAAAATCTGGATTTTACTGCCCGCCTCTCCATGGAGTCACTTCACATATTCCTTTACTGTTGGCATTTCTTATACATTGATAGAATTATTGCAAGCTTGATCTGTTACTGGTTCTTTTTTTTTCTTTTCCTGGTAAGACCACTTCAAATACTGTGTATGCTTTCAACAGGAGGTATATAATGTCTGATTATCTCTTTTTACAAAGTTAGCAGTCATTGATAACCTAAACCAATTCATTTATTAGAATTGCGTAAAGATGATATTCTTATTCTAGCATTCCTTCTTCACTTATTGTCTGGAGTACGCCTATAAAAACAAGCTACCTCGCATCTAATATTTGATTATCCTGGGGAACTTTTTATATAAGAAAGTGAAAGTCAATTCTTTCCTTTATCCAACAATTTCCTCAAAGAAAGATGAGTTTTATATACTACAAAGATGGTCCATGAACTTGGGGGATTTCTGGTGGGGAGAATTGTTTGTTTTATTATGAATCCATGGATTTAAATGTATTTGATGTGTTTAAATTTATTTATTCTTTTTGATGTGTAAACCATCCTAGCTTTGTCCAGCAGGAGCCTATACAAGTTGGCCCAGAACCCTTT
>NW_011445954.1:0-704 GCF_000754665.1 Bison bison bison | reverse complement strand
TGGGGAAGTGAGGTATACAAGTGGACTGGAGCCTGGGACGTGTATGGAACATCATTCTGTCTGCTGGGGAGAGCTCTAGATGGTTTACTTTAAAATTGTTTATATAAGTGAAATCAAATAAACCCTTTGGGGAGAAACATTACTTTGTTTTCTTCTCTCCCACATCAGCCAGTACTGTGCCTTTTATTTATTTATGTAGGACATGACTGAAGCGACTTAGCAGCAGCAGCAGTAAGTCTCTTAAAAGGGAGAACCACTTAGTTGAGGAGCAGATTCCTTCAGGTTTCAAAAGTTTAAATCATGAGAGACTTCCTTCTGTGTTGACACCTTTCCCTTTTATCATTAAATTAAAAATGAAGGGTTTTAAGGCATTTTTTAAAATCTAAAACTGAAGTATTGCTCCTGAGACTAGAGCAGCCCAACCATGACCCCATGAGGGTCCTTCTATGGGAGAGAATTTCATCCACGTCACACACCTGATGGGTTTTCTGGCAGCCTTTCCATCAAGGACAAAGTGTGTTGATTCAGTTTATAAATTACAGTTGTAAGCTTTTGCTTTGTTTAAGAATCACTAAAGGACTTGGTTTTTCTGTTTTTAAAGAACTTTGTTTTGACCACTCTTAAAATGTCTGGCTTTAATGCAGCCCAAACAGAGATCAGAGCTCCTGAGAGGCTATTTTTTTTTTTTTTTTTAAAAAATTTTC
>NW_011445953.1:0-704 GCF_000754665.1 Bison bison bison | reverse complement strand
CCCAGCCATAGCATTATAAATAAGTATATGGATCCTGTTTTTATCAGAAATACACTTCAAAGATGGATAGAGCATCATTTTAACATTGTATAAGTCATGTACAGTAGATACTTTGTTTTGATACATATTTTATATAGTTATATTCATATACATAACATTTCATAACTATTTCTAAAAGACTTTTGTAAATGCTGATAGTATTTTTACATTAATAATACTCCATTTAAGACACCAGAGGCAAGAGGCTGTGAAAATAATTAGGCCTGACATGATACATTTCTCAAGAATTCAGAGCTTTTTCTTCTTCAGTTGTCACTACAAAGCCCAAACAGGTTTAACCACTTGAGAACTGTGTCAGATTATATCACTTTCTTAATTTTGAAAACTATAATTTATAGGTCAATGTTATTTAGATAATTTATTAACTATTGTTTGCAAATATATTTTGTAGCAACTAATTTTAAGTCTTCCTAATTTAAGCAAAATAATTTTTTAAAGTACCTCCCTTTTCAGTATATGCTCTTACATCCAATATTTTTTTCTAACATTTATTACACAACATGTAAACTTCATATATTTTATCATTCACCATTTATTACATTTTGTCAAATCTTTATCTCTGTCTCTTCAGATACACACACACACACACACACACACACACATACACAGACATTTTGACCATTTGAAAGAAAGTAGAATTCGTG
>NW_011445952.1:0-674 GCF_000754665.1 Bison bison bison | reverse complement strand
TGCTGCCCTCAGCCCGCACTCCTGCCCTCCTGTTCTGTCTGCACTTGTGACATGGGGCTTGGGCCTGCCAGCCACATCTGTAGTCACTTTTGCAGTTGTTATTTTCTGTGGCCTCAACTTAGAAAGGTAGCTGCGTCCTGCCTTCACTAATGTCTGGGTTACCTCGGTGGGTTTTTTTCACGCTCTATCCTTCAACATCTATGTAATCCATCCTCTGTACAGCATTCCTTCTACTCAGGAACACCCAGTGTTTTTTCTGTTTTTCTGACTGTACTCTGATAAGCACAATGTCTTTTATGCCATGAGATCTGAGAAGGAACCAAAGGTGTGCCCTCTCCCATGGAGGCTATACTTGCTGGGCCACAGTCAGGGACCACTGCACTGTATTTCTCACTTTGACTTTGGGCCCAAATCATGTCTAATCATAGCCCACTGAAGGAAGGCTGCTACATAAATGATAATTGTTATTGCTGTTCAGTCACCAGTTTGTATCTGACTCTGTGACCCCCATAGACTGCAGCATGCCAGGCTTCCCTACCCCTCACCATCTCCTACAGGTAGCTCAGGAGATTTCCAGGAGAAATATCAACAACAGATATGCAGATGGTACCACTCTAATGGCAGAAAGTGAAGAGGAACTAAAGAGCCTTTTGACGAGGCTGAAGGAGGAAAGT
>NW_011445951.1:0-704 GCF_000754665.1 Bison bison bison | reverse complement strand
TGTTTGTTGTTTAAACCACCCAATTCTATGGTAATGTGTTACGGCAGCGTGAGCTAAGATGCCTTCAGAGCAAAACTGCTTATAGTTGAATAGTTCTATAAAGTCAGGCAAATCACTCAACTTCTCTGTGCTTCAGTGTGTAAAATGGGAAAAATCATGAGATCAGATGTGAGTATTAAAAGAGTTAACCCATAGCCACTAAGAATACATTCTGGCATGTAAGAATCATTCATAAAATGTAAACAATTTTGGAACTATTTTTATTACAGTAAGAACACACTCTACATTGTAACCATGTATGTATAAAATTAAATAAAATTTCATCATATAATAATTATCTTATGATGTGCAATGTGTTATATTTTATTATTCTATATTTTATATATTTCCTGAAAAAAAGTGATCATGACCCGCCATGCTAAATAATTCTGATGTTTCATTGTTGCTTCTTGACTCACAGCTTGAAAAATGAATCTTAGGATATAACTCTCAGGCTATAAATGTTCTAGGATATAAAAGGGACATAGGATACCCAGACATTATTCTTGGAATTTCTGACAATTCTCACAGCTCTGGGATTTCTTTTTAACTTTGCAAGTCCACTCTGTAGCACTGCTTCTTCTTGTGAACATGGATTTTTTTTTTAAACTAAAGACTAACAACAACCACTACTATAACAGCAATCAACAATAAAACAGTCACCT
>NW_011445950.1:0-705 GCF_000754665.1 Bison bison bison | reverse complement strand
TCCCGACCCAGGGATCGAGCCCAGGTCTCCCACATTGGAGGCGGACGCTTTAACCTCTGAGCCACCAGGGAAGCCCAACCAGAGGGATAGTAGTACACAATAAAAAATGTCAGCCCCATTTCTACTTCCAGTTGTGAGGGAATAACAGTCTAGACTAACCCCTCATCACAAACAATTGGGAAACTATACAAAATATATTTTCAGATATTGGACACAGGCAACAAAACACTGTGATCCCTGAGAGAAGGGAAATAAACAAGGTAAATTCCATGATCACCCTAACTTCCTGTCTGGAGTCAATTTCTGGATTGTGGTGAAGGGAAGGGGAACCTAAATAGAGAGAACAGAGGGTATTATTGAATTGAGGAGTCAAAGATCAGCATTTGAGGGAGCTGAGTTATCTAAAATTTGTAGGGCAGAATGTCAAAAAAGAGGAAACTATCACAAAATGAGGTCTAAATATCTGCACAGAGATTCCCTTGATTCTTTGTTCAAATAACAACCTGTATATGGTGAAACTCGATAAAGCTGGGCAAAGGATAAACTCTGGGGAAAGAATAATCATTAAAGAGCTATAGGCTAAATAATTTGCAGAGCTCATTTTGGACCTGGAATCATTCAAGTTCTCACCAGCAATAGTGGAGAGACCTTACTGAATCACAGAATCTTTAGTAGAAGGCAAAAAAAAAAAAAAAAAGGTGTCTT
>NW_011445949.1:0-705 GCF_000754665.1 Bison bison bison | reverse complement strand
TCCTTGAAGGAGGCAAGTCTTTTTTTTTTTTTTAAAGGCTGTCGGCTGATTGAACAAAGCCCATCATGGTTATGGAGAATAACCTGCTTTACTCAGAATTTACTGATTTAAATTAAACGTCAATCCTATCCAAAAAATACCTTCACTAGAAATAGCTAACATGTTTTTTTTTTTCCCCTCCTTGTATCTGGATACCATCTTAAAAAAAAAAATTGCCATATGTAACTCAACACAATTGAGTGCCCATTAGGCGGTAGTAATATTTACTGGGCACAGAGACTAGAAAGAAAAATAAAAACACATCCATATCTGCCTCCCTTGAATGCTAGTGGAAAATCAGACATGAACTAAATAACCATGACACAGGAGGTCAGTGCTACAATCGAGATACGTACAAAAGGCACAGAATAGATAGCAGTTGCTCAGTCTGTTAGAGACAATGAAAGAGAGGTCTCAATAATACTGACATTTTACCAAGAGAAGGAACAGTGCCAGAGAGAGAGAGAGAAGCAGGAAAACATCACTCTCACCAAGAGGGAGTATGTGATGATGGAAATGAGCACTTGGATGCAGCTAAGGAGTGCATAAGGGAAGTGCTGAAAAAGCTGAAACAGGTACATACGCCAGATTACCAGAGACCAAACATGCTCTCTCCCAAAAAAGTGGGGTGCATTCGGCAAGAAATCATAGAATAGCTCTTTTAAG
>NW_011445948.1:0-705 GCF_000754665.1 Bison bison bison | reverse complement strand
TTTTTTTTTTTTTTTTTTTTTTTTTTTATATATTTCTATTTTATTTATCAAAGCATCTACTTATGCATGCTGTTAGTTAAGGGTGGTGCTTTTATTTTTTTAATGACTTATTCTGTGTTTGGCATTATTGGTAGCCCATCTAGCCATAGGGGCTCCTTAACACAGATCAGTTTATTTATACCTAGAGACACAATGACATGAATAGATGTTTTGCTAATACTTTTACTAAGCTTTTAACAATACGGAATTTCTTGATACACGTGGAATTTAACTGATTGACTGATTTTTATTCCAATGGTTTCAGAACTATTATTGAAAATATTCAAAGTTTTATGGATATCACTTTCAATATATATGATTTCTTTTTATTCATGAGTATTCAATATTGGGCAAGCACATTCTCACATTGGTAAATCAGATCTAAATTCTAAATTAAAATAAATACTTGTCCATCCTTACAACTGTAAATTACTCATTAAACAGGGATGAAATAACAGTTAAGTATTATAAATATGTTGAATAAGCTATTCTGGTTTCCAATTACTAATATGTTTTAAAAGGTTCCCTTTTATCTTATATATCATCATAATCAAACTATCATTTTACAAGTAGAAAACAGTTCTTTAGAAACTGGGTTCTTTTAATAATTTTCTAAAGTCATTTTGCTTGTGAGTATTGACAGAACCTGACATTTATTTCTAGTTT
>NW_011445947.1:0-705 GCF_000754665.1 Bison bison bison | reverse complement strand
TCCAGTTTTTTGTTTTTTTTTTTTTGCTTATTTGACTTCTGGACAGAAGGGAAACACATCATGAGTTCCACATCAAAATGATCTCTTAAACTTAAAAGAGATATATGCTGTAATGCTGGTTCCCCTTCACTGAGATGATGTGTCTGTAGTTCAGTGACGTGAAGCTGACTAAGAGCTCTGTAGGTGTCTGTTTTGCATTTCAGTTTATTGTAGATACTGGAAGATATTAGTCTGTAAATCAACTGCCTCCTCCATTTGCATGAACTATCCTATGAGTTTTTGCATTAAACAATTTCCATTTAGGTTCATTAGATGATAAAATGAAATCTTACTGCAAACATATATGCCCCAAACTCAAGTTTAGCTCTGATTTGAAAATGACTGGATATGGGGAGTTTTTTTTATTGTAATAGCTCACTTATTTTCTCTCTGTTGTCATGCCCTTTGGGTCTCCAACAAATAAACTGCTATGTAAAGATTGACTGAAATATCTAACCCTATAGATCTTAGTTTTATCTGACTCTGTCACAGATCTTTTTGTAACTCCCAGAGATTTCTAGCAAATGGTAGGAAATGGCCAGCAAAACCATGTCCTTTATGGCATGTTCTAACATGACAACTGTTCCCTACTGCCAAATCTTTCCTATAGTCACTGAAGAAAGTATAAAGACACCATTGAACATTCAGATGTCTGGTAGAGAGATT
>NW_011445946.1:0-705 GCF_000754665.1 Bison bison bison | reverse complement strand
CTCCCATCTCACTTAAAACCAAACCCAAAGTTCCTCTGAAACCCAGTCACCTCTGGCTCTGTTTGCCCTCATCTTGCACTGTTCAGTTGCTGGCTCTACCCCAGTCACTTTTAGCTTCCTTCCTTTTTATCCAACTTGCCCACCACACTCTAGCCTTAGGGACTTTGTCAGTGCTGTCCCCTCTTCCAGAAAGGTGCTTCTCCAGGATATCCGCAGGGCACATTCCTTCCCTGCATTCAGGACTCTAGTTCAGGGCCCTCTTCCGATTTGTTGTTGTTGTTTCGTTCTTCAGTTATGTTGGACTCTGTGACCCCATGGGCTGTAGTCTGCCAGGCTCCTCTGTCCATGGGATTTCCCAGGCAAGAATACTGGAATGGGTTGCTATTTCCTTCTCCAGAAGATCTTCCCGACCCAGGGATTGAACTCTGGTCTCCTGCATTGGCTGGTGGATTCTTTACTGCTGAACCACATCTCTGATTACCTGATTTAAGACAGAACTGTTGCTCCCTGGTGGTCTAGTGTTTAGGATTCGGCGCTCTCACCGCCGTGGCCCGGGTTCGTTTCCGGTCAGGGAAGCCTTGGGCTTCCCTGGTAGCTCAGAGGTTAAAGCGTCTGCCTGCAATGCGGGAGACCTAGGTTTGATCCCTGGGTTGGGAAGATCCCCTGGAGAAGTAAATGGCAACCCACTCCAGTATTCTTGCCTGG
>NW_011445945.1:0-705 GCF_000754665.1 Bison bison bison | reverse complement strand
TCTGTGATTTGAGATTCACAGTGTTTCCCATTCTGAAGTCTATCTACTATGTTATGGTAACATTTTCAACATGTTCTCTGTCGCATCCTTGTACCAGGTTAGATTCCCAAAAAGACACATATTCTTGTATATACACCGTGAACATACATGGCCAGTAGTTTTATTCTTGACTTCTTCCTCAGTCTCTATTCATAACTTCTGTCCCCTCAGTCTGTCCTCCAGGTCTAGTCCCAAATCTGAAGCCCTGGACTTCTTACTTATGGCAGAGGGTTCTGCTGCTCTTCAATCATGTTAATCCAATTCCCTGGAATTAGGAATTGAACAATACCTGAGGTCTCCTCAAACAAATTTTTTTCATAACTCACAGTACTGGGCACATTCTTCCCTGACAACCATAGCCTGATCAACAGATTCTCACCACTCTGTGCTCTCCCAGTGGGAAACCCAGTCTTAATAATTTTAGCAACTGTGGCTTTTTGTGAACACTCCCTGGTATAGGCAAATGAACCTCCAATGTTAATTTTTCCAGTTGCCCTAAAGTCTCAGTCCACCTTCATTTACGGTCTTTTTCTTCTCTCTCCTAGTACCATTCTCGGAGAAGGCAATGGCACCCCACTCCAGTAATCTTGTCTGGAAAATTCCATGGACAGAGAAGCCTGGTAGGCTGCAGTCCATGGGGTCGCAAAGAGTCAGACACAACTGAGT
>NW_011445944.1:0-705 GCF_000754665.1 Bison bison bison | reverse complement strand
GTAATATCTGGTAGAATCAAATATATTAAGGACATAGAAGACTGAACTATTGAGCTACGTCCCCATTCCAAACTTTTGGTTTCAAACAAATCAACCCTCTTGGGTTGAGGGCCTAGTTTAGACAACATACCTTGCTCTGTGATACAGACTCCCTGAACTCAGGGAGTAATAGATTGATTTAAGTAAATAAAAGCCCAAATTAGATTGCAGAGCAAGATTAAGCAATAATGTACCCTGCATCTATGAATCTATTAATGGGATTATCTCTACATACTTGTATTTTCAATTGCATAATATGAAACATTTCCAGTGGGGGAATTTGGGATAGGCCAAAGTTACATTTATGTTCTGCCTTAAAAGAACTGAATTTCAACAGTCATTTCTATGTGGTAGTAAACATATATTTTGGGAGAGTCCTTCTGTACCATTTATTAAGCTATGGGTGATTTTCTGTGCCTAAAATGGATCTGTGACAGATTATTTCAAAAGAACATTAAGTTATAGACTCCCTCCCTACACCTCTGGCAGTACCTAAGATTACCTTTGTCAAAACTTAGTGAGTGATACATCCAAGATTTGCATGTTGCATTGTATATTATAACTGAAAAGACAAAATAGAAAGATAGACAAATATTGAATGCTGCTGCTGCTGCTAAGTCGCTTCAGTCGTGTCCGACTGTGGGACCCCAGAAACGGCAGCCCACC
>NW_011445943.1:0-705 GCF_000754665.1 Bison bison bison | reverse complement strand
TCCACTCTGACACACACACACACACAAACACACACAGCATGCTTAACGTGTTGATTGGAATGAATGTGTTTCTTCCTAGAAAAATATTTGTAAGTATATATAAAATCTCCTATCGGTCCCAGATTAGAAAATCAAGCCATTTACTTTATAGCTGATTCATATACATTGAGAATAAGTGACAAAATAAATCTGAAGGCTAAATTCTGAAGATTTCATTCTCATGTGATATCCTCCCTTTGTGTTCTTACAGGTTTTATTAATGAATCATACTTCAATTTGCAAATGAAATTATTTTGATTTGGATAACTGTCAAGGAAAGAAACATGCTCATACAGTTTATAATGTTTTCTATTACCTAAAAAAAAAAGTGTTATTTCTAAGAAATATATCATTCATATATCACATTTTGGACCACATATGAACTGCAACTCTTTTTAGCCATTAAAACTATACACTAATTCTGAGTTTCATAAATGAGTGTAAATAAAACTTTCTTAGGCACATAAAAGTAGAGGGGAAACAAGGAAAAAAAAGAAAAAGAAACTTCTATTATTCTTATATACTAAAATCAGCTACAGCAATCATGTATACATTTACTTTAGACTTCCAAGATTTAAAAAAGGAAAATTGTATAAAAGTAATCTTTCCAAAATCTTAGTAATCTTTTCCCTGCATTTACATAATATGAAATATGGCTGGTATTTT
>NW_011445942.1:0-705 GCF_000754665.1 Bison bison bison | reverse complement strand
TAGACAGAGTTCCAGAGTGCTCGCCTAACTTCAATCAGAGCATCTCCTGATATAAATAGGGTTTGCAAACTTGCAAATGTTACAGCAAATATTCAATTCACCCAGAGTTGCTTTGTGTATTCCCATACCTGGCCAGTGGATCTCTGCTGGATTCCAGCATTTCTTAGGTGTACCACTCTTAAAATTTAAGGGGATATATCATTGATTTTATAGTTCGCTAACATCCTAAATCTCAGACAGGTCTAACTCTGATCATCAGGGTGAAGAATAAATACTCTGATGTCTCTAGGGAGAAAAAGGTTGAAGCAAAATACTACCTGATAGGCTCTGAGAGGACAAGGGAACGGGCTTACTGTTATTTCCTGCTTTTCTGATACCTCCTTTTGTATGTGTGCATGTGGCCAGTGGGCTCTCAGGAGGCCAGCTGGAACAGTGGGAGAAGCACTGATTTGAAAGTCAGGGGATGGAAACTCAGTCACAGCTCTGGGACCATGACACAGTCATGACACAGTCTTTGATAAATCTTTAGACCTCTAGATCTCCTTAAATAATGGACTGGGATCTCTTCAGATCCTATGACAGCAGAAATTCTATGATCTATGTATTAATGGCACCATCTAAGGTGGTTACTCTGGCGTAAGTCCCTAGAGGAGCATATTCTGTTTCAAGACAATTTTATCCCATATGCTGTGGAGGATATAACAT
>NW_011445941.1:0-705 GCF_000754665.1 Bison bison bison | reverse complement strand
TTTTTAAATTATACACGGTGGCATTTGGTGATGACTATTCTAAGATAAATAGGACTCACAGTTTAAATAAACTAACATCACTCTCATTCTGCTCTCCAAAATTATATCCATGAATCTCTTTTGATCTTGCTAGGTATGCTAGTGTGTTACAGAGCTAGCATTCATCACTATTCTTTACAAAACTAAATCCCAACTGTCTGATCATAACAATAGTTTCTTTTCCCCAAGTTATATATAAGATGAGAATAATGGGATCCTGATACAGGGAGATAACAGCTACTTGCTTGATCAAATCATCTTTTATTCTTATTTTTCTTCCACAGGGTATAATTGACCTCTCAAAAGTAAATTTACAAATACATATTTTATGTATATGAATATATTCATATGTATCAAAGAGCTTTCAGGAGGAAAATATTTCATATATGCCCAAGTATAAGCTTTAAAAGGTAGGGTGTGTTAAATGTCTTCTACTAATTGATTCTTGGCTATTTTGTATCCTAAGACCTACATGAGCAAAATTGATGTAAATGTGACACCTGCCTGTGGATAATGGGGTCCCTGCCTGACTCATGGCACGGGATAATGGAGGAACCCTTGGTGACAGTCTTCCCAAGCCCAACTTGGTGATTTCACACCTCATAATGCGAGAGTATTACTTTAAAATGCATTAAACTTCTAAAGATAGCAAATAGCCTTTTGGAT
>NW_011445940.1:0-705 GCF_000754665.1 Bison bison bison | reverse complement strand
AAATCAGTTGTTTGGTGTTTGGGAACACTCCTTTTTAACCCAACAAAACATGGTTTTAAGTCTTCACTCCCCTACACTCTAATGACCTTAGGAAAATCATTCCCTGAGCTTTATTTTAACTGTCTAGTCTGAGATAATCATGTATCAACTTCAAATGGCTCTTGTGTTAATAAAATAAGATGTTGTATATGTGAAACGTAAACATGCCTTAATACTGGCCCCTTAGTAACATCAGTTGAAATAATCTGACATTATTATCCATGAATATGACTCAGTGCTACTGTTTGATTTTCTAATAAAACACAATAGCTTACAAAGAGTATACACATGGCCCCTTCTGAGGGAATATGTTAACTGAGCACCACCATTCATTTTAAGTTGAAAATTAACTTTTTCATCTAATTAGATGAAGAGCTGCACTTTAAAGCCTCTTTATAATATCCCAGGTATACATTGCATTTAGGGAACAAATGACAAAACTTTTAATACTCCTTTATTGATATTCATTTTTGAAAGACTTTCTACCTGGGGTAAATTTAAAATACTTGCTTTTCATTCTAAAATATAGAATATGTGAGTTATATTCAACTCAGAACAAGATTGGATGCTGTCAGTCAACTCATGTTTTATCACACAAACTGTGGAAAGCACTATCATCTTTATAGAATCTGATTTTTGTTTTTTTTTTTTTTTTTTTTTTTTTTT
>NW_011445939.1:0-705 GCF_000754665.1 Bison bison bison | reverse complement strand
TGGGATTGGAATGAAAACTGACCTTTTCCAGTCCTGTGGCCAATGCTGAGTTTTCTAAATTTGCTGGCACTTTGAGTGCAGCACTTTCACAGCATCGTCTTTTAGGATTTGAAATAGCTCAGCTGGAATTCCATCACCTCCACTAGCTTTGTCTGATGCTTCCTGAGGCCTACTCGACTTTGTACTCCAAGATGTCTGGCTTTAGGTGAGTGATCATACCGTTGTGGTTATTTGGGTCATTAAGATATTTTTTGTACAGTTCTTAGTTTTGTAGTCAGTAAAATATTGATCACATATCCATTTAATCTTTACTTGGTAGAGATCAAGATGTCACCAGTAACTTAATGTGGCCCAATTATTCTTCATTGTCATTGTTGTTACAAAAGAAGAAAAACAAAATAATTTAATGATATAATATCTTGATGGAATTCTGGTGAAGAAAAAGTATTTCCTACCTCTTAGTTTCACAGAGATAAGACAGGTGGGTTTCTCTCAAAAAATTTTTAAGTGGAGCAAGGAAAGATTTATGATTTTAAACTTTTTAGCGAGAAATATTTATATTCTTCAAAATATCTGTAGGTCAAAAGCAAGAAGAGCAAGTGGAGAGAAAAACTACAAGAAAGTGATCATTTTTTAAAATTGTGATTCCCCACCCCTATTTTCCTTTACTGTATTTCAGTTCAGTTCAGTTCAGTTCAGTCACTC
>NW_011445938.1:0-705 GCF_000754665.1 Bison bison bison | reverse complement strand
CTTGGAGTGCAAGGAGATCCAACCAGTCCATCCTAAAGGAAATCAGTCCTGAATGTTCATTGGAAGGAGTGATATTGAAGCTGAAACTCCAATACTTTGGCCACCTGATGCAAAGAACTGACTCATTTGAAAAGACAGTGATGCTGGGAATTATTGAAGGTGGGAGGAGAAGGGGATGACAGAGGATGAGATGGTTGGATGGCATCACTATGTCAATGGACACAAGTTTGAGCATGCTCCGGGAGTTGGTGATGGACAGGGAAACCTGGTGTGCTGCCATCCATGGGGTCGCAAAGTTTGTACATGACTGAGCAACAGATCTGATGGTCTTAAATGCCAATTTTCTATTTTTAATTATTTGAATATGAAAGGATTTCATCTGCGCTTATTACTCTCCAATGAATTAGGTAGAGTTTCCATTTGTAATACATTCCTTTGATGTTATATTTTGCAGGAAATGTGAAGTTTGAATAAACAGAAATTTTAAAAGATATTGAATATATGTGGTATTTTTCAGAAGAGAGCCAAGTGAATCCTATAGTTCTATAATGGCTTTTAAAAATAGCTTATTGTAATAGTTTCAGGAAGATTTTATGTTTTCTATATCTGACGCTTTTACACTGACAATAGTGTGTTTATGCAAATTTTATTGCGCGTGTTGGGTGGTAATTACGCCCTGTTATAGACTGCTATTAGATACATAGT
>NW_011445937.1:0-705 GCF_000754665.1 Bison bison bison | reverse complement strand
GAGTCTTAACTACTGGAGCACTGAGGAATTCCCTCACTGACAGATTCTACCAAACATTTAAAGAAGAAATAACAATTCTACCCTCAATCCAAGAATGTAAAAGGAGAGGGAACATTTTCCAAATCATCTCATAAGGCCAGCACTACCCTGATACCATAATCAAATAGACGTAAGAACTCTACAGAACCATATCCCTTACAACATTCATTCATGATAAAGATTCCCAGCTAAACCAGGCATAGAAAGGAATTTCCTCAAACTGAGAAAGTGTATCTACAATGGGACCAAAGCAAGAATGTCCACCTTCAATATTTCAATTTCACATTACCCTGAAAGTCCTAGCCACCGCAACACATCAGTTTCACAGTTATAAAGGAAGGAATAAAAACCTCTCTACTTGCAGAAAACACGATAGTCTAAGTATAAAATCCCAAGAAATCTGCTCTCTTCCCCACAAAAAGATCTAGACTAACTGGGCACATTACAGTCACACAATGTAAGTTTAACACACAAAAACCAATCATTTTTCTAAAAACTAGCAGCAAACAATTTGAAACCAAAAAAAGTCCTAAATAAACAGAGAGATATGCCATGGACTGTGGGACTCTATATTGATTTCAGTTCTTTCCAAGTTGATCTATAGATCAAAAGCCATGAAAATCACAGCAGGATTCTTTGGTAAATGTAGGCAAGCTTATTAAAATT
>NW_011445936.1:0-705 GCF_000754665.1 Bison bison bison | reverse complement strand
GCAGCAGCAGCAGCAGCAGGCAACCAGAAGGGCAGAGGAGCAGGGGAATAAGGATTTGAGCATCTATGATGGCTCTCCCCATCTACAGCAAAAATGGCTTTCAGGAACACTCATCTGTGTGGGATGTAGTAGACTTCACAAGGGTCCTGCTAGATACAGGTATTGGAAGGCAGAGACTCCACGAGAGGCAGCGGAAAGGCCCGCGTTCACTGCCTGGGTTCCGAATCTGCCACAGACTCCCTGGGGGGCCTTGGATGAGTCTTCTCAGGTCTACTGTCCTTGAGTCTCATGATTCCTCTTTTATAGGTTAAACCAGTTCAATGATGAGGTCTCCGAGCTTTCCCCCTGCTTAGATCCAATTCCCTTTGCTCCACCCCAACCTCCTAGTTTCTGAAAACTAGAAAAACAATATTTCAAAATTGGCTCACATGCATGAGATCCTTTATAGAAGACTTCCCCACCCATCATCTTCCTGGGCCCCTCAGCACAGTGTTTGTAAGGTAGCTGACAAGGTTATGTCTCACTTCCTACGTGAAGAGCGTGGGGCTCAGAAAGGCAAAATCACTTCTGGAGGCTACAGAGCCAAGATGTTGGCTGCTTCAGGCAGTCAGTCAGTCAGTTCAGTCGCTCAGTCGTGTCCGACTCTTTGCGACCCCATGAATCGCAGCACGCCAGGCCTCCCTGTCCATCACCAACTCCCGGAGT
>NW_011445935.1:0-705 GCF_000754665.1 Bison bison bison | reverse complement strand
CCTCCAGAGGATTTTCCTGACCCAGGGATTGAACTCACATCTCTTAGGTCTCCTGCATTGGCAGGCAGGTTCTTTACCACTAGCGCCACCTGGGAAGTCCATTCTGCAAATATAAACTATCAAGATGAAATTTTCTGACTTTACTTGAGAGACTAACTAGGTAGAGCTAAGGAGATGTCAATGAATTCTGTGAACATGCCCAGAATATTTTCAGTTATTTTTGCCTCAAGACGTGGGTGAAGCAAGTTGTAGATGAAGCCTACCCTGGGTCTTAAAAAAACAAATCACAGAAGATACAGCTGAAGGAGAAATGTGGCTTCTTTCTGGAGACCTTGAACAGACAAATATTGTAAAACACTTTCCTTTGTCTTTTGGCCCAAAGGGCATCACCTGCATTGGTTCAGTATTTGTTCACCCAGGTCTGCCTGTGGGAAAGAAGACAGAATTGGCTCTGGCCATCCCGTTACCCTTATCTTACCCTTGGGGGCAAGTCCCCTTATCTTAGGGACCTTCCAGGAAGCTTGAGCACCTGCTATGTTCTGAGCCCTAGAGATGCAGTCAAATGAGAGCAGAGCCCTCAAGGAACTCAGCTGGCCGGGGAGTTGGACCTATAAAAAGAAAATCCTAATAAATGCCACACGGTCAGTGGCGCTGTGCCCAGGGCACTTTGAAGGCACCTGGCTCAGGCCTGAGGGCTGGGGAGGG
>NW_011445934.1:0-705 GCF_000754665.1 Bison bison bison | reverse complement strand
TTTGCTTGGCCATGTCCAGTCTATTTATGAGCATATCAAGTGTATTTTTCATTTAATGTTAAGGCATTTTTTATTCTAACATTTTCCTCTGATTCTTTCTTAGAGTTTTTATATTTATGTTTATACCTCTATTCTTTATTCCTTTATGTTGTTCATTTCCTCTATTAGAAGCCTTAGCACATTTTTCATACATGTTTCAAATCCTTAGTTTGATAGTTTTGACATCTCTGCCATATTTGAGTCTGATTCCGATGCTTAATGTGTCTGTTTGAGCTGCTTTTTTTCTTCCCTTTTACTCTATGTGAATTTTTTGTTGAAAGCCAGTTATCATGTATCGGGTAAAGGCCCTGAGGCAAACAGGTGTTTATTGTGTGGTTTGCACATCTAGCTAGAGAAGAAGCTGTATTTACTGCTTTCTTTTGTTACAGCAGAGATAAACTTTCCTCTGCTTTCCTTGTTTGTGTCTCCCCAGTTGTCTTCAGGTTTCCCTTAGGCTTTTTAAAACACAAACATTATTTATTTATTTATTTTTGGTTTTGCTGGGTCTTCATTGCTGCAAGGGCTTTTCTCTAACCCGGCAAGCGGTGGGGGGCCGGGGGCTACTCTTTGTTGAGGTACACAGGCCTCTCATTGCAGTGGCTTCTCTAGGGCTCCTGGGCTTCAGTAGTTGCAGTTCCTGGGCTCTAGAGCACAGGCTTAATAGCC
>NW_011445933.1:0-705 GCF_000754665.1 Bison bison bison | reverse complement strand
TGTCTCTATTTCTTCCTCCCTCCCTCCTCTTCTCTGATGTCAACTGTTCTGAATATTTTAGACTAAAGATTAGACCAACCTTACCTCCTCTCAGCTATAGTGCTGTCATTGTCACTAATGGAATTTAAAATTTTCCCTTAGAAGGAAGCTTCCTGGGGAGACTTCTTTGCAATTGCCAATTAAGGGGAAGCTAAATCTCATACCCTCAGTGGAATTAGCAATAGATTATAACACATGTGGTTAAAAGTAGCCCATTTGGAACAAAGGGACTTTTTTGACATTTGATGGCTGTTGCTGTCTTTAACTCCTCCGTCGAATCAGGAGGGTTAGTACCTTCCAAAGTGTTAGCTACATGTTCAAGTGTTCTGCAAGGGAGCTGTTCCCTTGCCTTCCTACCGCAGCAGGGCACTTCTGCTGGGAATGGAAAGATCAACAAGAGTTGACTACTGTTTCTATGTGCTTGCGTTTATTTTATTATGCATAAAAATGACATTTGGACCATCTTCATCTTTCCCATTTAGCCTGTGTAACTGATCTCAGAGGACACCCTTGTCCCAGGGATTACCAAGGGAGAGAGAATTTCAGAACTGCTCTGCCCACCTATCTGTCTGGAAATTTACAAGCAGAGCGTTTCTCCCTAAGCTCTCCCCAAACCCTCACCTGTTGACAAATCTTATTTCACCTTCTTATGTGTCAATTACCTAT
>NW_011445932.1:0-705 GCF_000754665.1 Bison bison bison | reverse complement strand
TCCTGGGTTCGGAAGCTCCCCTGGAGAAGGGAATGGCAACCCACTCCAGTGTTCTTGGGCTTCCCTGGGTGGCTCAGATGGTTAAGAATCTGCTTGCAATGTGGGAGACCTGGGTTCCATCCCCATCCAGCTTTTACTAATATGCAGAGTGGAAGTGAAATTTTCAAATAATGTTCTCACTGAATGAAAGGAGCTGCTAAAAAAAAAAAAGCATGTTTTTCATGCATTTTTCTCTCATTCAATGTTTTACGCATTATTAGATTATTTTTTCAACACGTTTGGTTCAAGCACACTAGGCTAAAACCTTATACATTATTGAATAGTTAAACCATGTTTTCTAATCTAATAAACATGTACACAGTCTATTAGTTTAACCCACCAAAAGTTAATACTTTTGTCACTGTATAAAGATAAAAATAAATAAATAACTGAGATGTTCAAAATGTCAAATATCTAAAGACTGAAAAAAAAGTCAGAATTGGTCCTTGATTACCTGATATGTTTATACTGCTGCATCTCTTTTTAAATAAAACTGAGAAGGCAATGGCACCCCACTCCAGTACTCTTGCTGGAAAACCCCATGGACGGAGGAGCCTGGTGGGCTGCAGTCCATGGGGTCGCTAGGAGTCGGACAACACTGAGCGACTTCACTTTCACTTTTCACTTCCATGCATTGGAGAAGGAAATGGCAACCCTCTCCAGTGT
>NW_011445931.1:0-705 GCF_000754665.1 Bison bison bison | reverse complement strand
AGGGAGGCCTGGCGTGCTGCGATTCATGGGGTCGCAAAGAGTCAGACACGACTGAGCAACTGAACTGAACTGAACTGAACTAAGCAAACTAATACACATAGGTTTTCATCCACTCATTCATTCATTCAAAAAAAAGATGTATAGCACCTGTTGTGAAAGCCCTATTCAAGATCCTGGAGCTACAGAGTAGAATAAAATAGAATGGCTGTTTTCAAAAACACTCGTAGGTTTGTGAAGAGGGTAGATATTTACATACCTATGAGTGTTATTATAATATGTTATTATACAGAAATTTTATATATTTACATCACACCTTATTCTGAGAATTATTTCAAAAGTATAAACAGTATTGTGATGGGTAGGATAATTAATTTGGAGGAGTTAAGAAAAACTTCACTGGGATGAATTTGATAGATAGATGAGCTAGGGCCACACTGTAACTTTCATGAGATCTGGACACTTGCTCTTGCAAGCTTTCTCCTCCTAAGAAATAACTTAAAATTACATTTTACTGATGGAACAGGTGGAAGACAAATATATAATATTACATATTAAAGCACTTTCTTTTTTTAATTCCATGTTTTAAACTTTTTATTTTGTATTGGGGTATAAATAACAATGTTGTGACAGTTTCAGGTAGCCAGCGGACTCAGCCACACATACACATGTATCCATTCTCCTGCAAACTGCCCTTCCATCCAGGCT
>NW_011445930.1:0-705 GCF_000754665.1 Bison bison bison | reverse complement strand
TTGACCTGTGTGTGTGTGTGTGTGTGTGTGTGTGTGTATACACACATATATAAGGTATTACTTGGTCTACCCTTACCTGTCTTTGGCTAGCGTACTGGAATTTTCATTAAAACTATCTATACTATTTAAATTCTCCATATTATTCCCAAGTTTTTAAAAGCATACAGTTTTAGTGAATGCAAAACATGTTTGCTGTATGAATTATTTCCTAAATTCCCATATATACTAGTTATTTTCTTTGGAGATTAAATAGTAATAATGTAAAGGATCATTTGAAGTATTTTTATCTTATCTAATAGTGTTAACTAACTTTAGTTTTATTTTCGATTGCACTCTAACTGGAAGACAAAGATCATGCAGAGGAATTCATAGGCATAAAAATCAAAAGCATGTCCCTTTATATGGAAACAAAGAAGTACAGCTATACTTGGAGATCAATGGAGGGTGTACTTTGACATAATAAGGTTATTAATGTCATTGGCTCATTAGTTTCTCTTTTTAAAAACACATGGTTTTCATAGTAACATTTTACTGTTTTTCATAGTAAACAACGTTAAGCATTTTTCCTCTTTATCCTCAAGCACATTAAATATTTGTGCATTTGTATCAGTTCAGTTTAGTCACTCAGTTGTGTCCGCCTCTTTGTGACCCCATGGACTGCAGCACACCAGGCTTCCCTGTCTATCACCAATTCCCAGAGCCTAT
>NW_011445929.1:0-705 GCF_000754665.1 Bison bison bison | reverse complement strand
TTTTTTTTTTTGCTTGTTTCTTTTTTTTTTGCTTGTTTCTTAATAAGTAACAGGAGACATGCAAGTGAGTAGGTTGGAGACCATTTAGGGCTCCAGATATTTATCAATATTCAGAGGATAAGGATAAATTCTGATTAGAAATCCCTTTACTGGGCTTTGGGGGCCTTGAGCAATAAGCAGGAAAAAGAGAGAGAAAAATACCTTTTGAACCTTTCCCGTGAGGCCAGGAGATGTCCGGACTGTAGGTGCCATCTTCACACTCTGAGTAGGTCTAGAGAGAGAGGCAGGCTTAGTGGTGGGATGGAGTGCTCCCAAGGGGAGGGTGCCAGCAAACAAGGAAGGGTGCTCCACCCAGGCCTCTCCCGGGCTAGGGACCCCCACCAGCAAGGGCAGGACCGCCTGGTGCTCAGGCTCTTAGCTCTAAGAGCAAGGCTACTCCCAAGTGATGCAGAACAGATCTTCTAGAAAGTGCCTTTAGCTCCTTAGACTAAAAGGATAAATAGAGGATGAAAGCTGCTATTTTCACTTAAAAAAAATCCCAGTTGACGAGACTGCTATAGCGTTTTAAGCCCCCTCACATCAATCCTCTACCTTAATCCTCCTCTACTAGGAAAGGAGGGCTTCCCAGGTAGCTCAGTGGTAAAGAATCCGCCTGCTAACGCGGGAAGCACTGGAGACTCCGGTTCAATCCCTGGCTCAGGAAGA
>NW_011445928.1:3799-3977 GCF_000754665.1 Bison bison bison | reverse complement strand
CTTAGTTTTCTGAATGTTGAATTTTAAGCCAACTTTTTCACTCTCCTCTTTCATTTTCATCAAGAGGCTTTTTAGTTCTTTTTTGCTTTCTGCCATAAGGGTGGTATCATCTGCATATCTGAGGTTACTGATATTTCTCCTGGCAATCTTGATTCCAGGTTATGCTTCATCCAGTCCA
>NW_011445928.1:0-705 GCF_000754665.1 Bison bison bison | reverse complement strand
TTATTTTTTAATCAATGAGAATCTGCTCTGATTGTTGCATTATTGAAAATAAACTTTCACCAGTTATAACCATCTTACAGACTCCCATGTGTTTTACTCTTTCTGCTGGGTTCGTGATTGTTATTTGAAGGATACTAAGTCTGTTCATGTAGTGAAAAATGAAAACAAATGATAGGAAAGACAATAAGATGAAAATTAAATCCTAAATGATAAACCAGGCTCTCTTAAGCCACTAAAACAGAGTAGAAAGAAATCTCTTTGCAGCAAATCAGAAAAAAATCAGCAAATAAGAATCTTGGCTTTACCACCAATTCCATGTAGAAACTTAAAACAATTCGTGTTGTGTGTCAGGATCTCAGTTCTTGTGTAAAAATGAGTGAATAGGAAAGAATCATCTGTAAGATTTCTTCCAGAACCAAATAACTGATGTTTATTTTAGCAGGAATACTACTGCTTGGACACACTGTTCTGATAAAAGACGACTGCACACAAATAAAGAAAACCGATAGAAAAAGGAAGTGAAACTAAGAAGACTGATAGTCTTACACACAAAATCCTGACAAGGATCGCATTTGTCAGGAGGTCAGTTCAGTTCAGATGTTCAATCATTTCTGACTCTTTGCAACCCCATGAACTGCAGCACGCCAGGCCTCCCTGTCCATCAGCAACTCCCGGAGTCCACCCAAACCCATGTCCATTGAGTCG
>NW_011445927.1:0-705 GCF_000754665.1 Bison bison bison | reverse complement strand
TATGACAGGTGGCATGAGACAATTCTGCTAGCTACTTCAAGCTTCCCCATATAGTTTGACATACAATCAAGGAAAAACCAGTGGTTTCAGGGAAATATACATATTCAGAGGGGAACACGGGCTCTGGATGAAGATGTTTAGTACAGAGAAGGATCTAATTTGGGGGAGGAAAGATCCAGAAATTGGGAGATGGATTAAAGTGTTTATCTGGTCATTCATTCAGCAAATAACTTTTTATAATCTTCCATGAGCCAGGCCCTTATTAGATGATAAAGATTTTTATCTTGCCATCAAACCCACTGTCCAGCATGAATAAAGACTATGATCATGTATTGGAAAAGTATGTTCTAGGATATGACAAGAACTCTACATACTTTGACACATTTATTCAGAAAACAGAAGTTTGGTATTTATCCCAATTCAATTGGTCAGCAAACTGAGGTTTAGAAATCACACAGCAAGCACACAGAAAAGCTGGAATTTGATCCTGAGTCTTTTGACTGTAGAAATTGCTTTTGACCTTTCTAACCGTCTTCTGGTGCAATGAGAGTACTAACTTAAAATTTTTTGCAACCTAAAAGTTGAGGTTATATTTTATTTGGTGGGAATTTTTAGGACTTTTTGTTTGCCCAGAAAACAGCATCTCAGGTGACCCCAAGATAATTGCTCTGATGAGGTGGGGAAGTCAGGTTATATAGAAGTTTG
>NW_011445926.1:0-705 GCF_000754665.1 Bison bison bison | reverse complement strand
TGAAGAGGAACTAAAAAGCCTCTTGATGAAAGTGAAAGAGGAGAGTGAAATGGTTGGCTTAAAGCTCAACATTCAGAAAATGAAGATCATGGCATCTGGTTCCATCACTTCATGTCAAATAGATGGGGAAACAGTGAAAACAATGTCAGACTTTATGTTTGGGGCTCCAAAATCACTGCAGAAGGTGACTGCAGCCATGAATTTAAAAGATGCTTACTCCTTGGAAGGAAAGTTATGATCAAACTAGATAGTATGTTAAAAAACAGAGACATTGCTTTGCCAACAAAGGTCCGTCTAGTCCAGATCCTGATGCTGGAGGGATTGTAGACAGGAGGAGAAGTGAACGACAGAGGATGATATGGCTGGATAGCATCACCAACTTGATGGACATGGATTTGGTTAAACCAGGAGTTGGTAATGGACATGGAGGCCTTGCGTGCTGTGATTCATGGTGCCGCAAAGAGTAGGACATGACTAAACGACTGTACTTAACTGAATTTGTTACTTTATTTTCTTTTTTATTAATTCCTTTTCAAGCTTTCTTTTGTTTCCTGCTTTTTTTCAAATTCTACCAGTGGGATCAGTTAAGTCACTTTTCTTCCTGTTTGGTTTCTTGCTTAATGATGTTTCTTTTGATTTCTGCTTAATAATGAAAAACCTTTCAGTTAAAGAATCTTCTCTTAGAATCAGATCAGATCAGATCAG
>NW_011445925.1:0-705 GCF_000754665.1 Bison bison bison | reverse complement strand
CTTTCTAATCTCCCATAGCCCGCCCGCTCGCTCGCTCGCTCGCGCTCCCTCCCTCTCCCTCTCCCTCTCTCTCTCTGTTTTCTTCAGCATTGTTTACATTCTCCTTTGTAAGAATTACTTCTGAATGCATATTTTTCCCACTTCTAAACTAACGAAAGCAGGGACCACATCAAATAACAAATTTGTATGTCTTAAAGTACTTGGTGCATATTGCCAAGCAGAAAGAATTCAATAAACACAAATGTAGTGGACAAATGAGGGCTTCCCAGGTGGCTCAATGGTTAAGAATCTGCCTGCTAATGTCAGAGATATGGGTTCAACTCTGCCACGACTTAGTAACTAAACAACAATAATGGACAAATAAGTATTAGTTCTACAAAAAGGTTAGTTTATCTTTAGTTCTCCGACAGTGATTTTTTTCACCTAACAGTTTTAGCTTAGAATAAGTCATCATTAAGTGTATACAAAGCTCAGATAACACTGTCAATGAACTTGTCTTTTTCAGGATGAGTCGGAGTGGTTCTCCCTCTGCTCTAGACCAGAAAAAATGAGTTTGAAGAAACACGAGTTCAGTAAGAAGTATTATGCACTCAGTAACAAAATAATGTGTTAGTTGCTCAGTCATGTCCGACTCTGCGACTCTGCCTGTAGCCCACCAGGTTACTCTGTCCATGGGATTTTCCAGGCAGGAATACTGGAGTGGGT
>NW_011445924.1:0-705 GCF_000754665.1 Bison bison bison | reverse complement strand
TCTTTGTGACCCCATGGACTGTAGCCCACCAGACTCCTCTGTCCATGGGGATTCTCCAGGCAAGAACACCTTCCTAAATTCAATAAGAAGCTATTTGCTGAGCCTCATCAGAGTCCTCCCTTTGAGGTCCCATAAGCCACTTCACTTAGAGCTTCTCTACACTCAGAGCTGGCAGTCAGGAGCTCCTGGAGGGAGAATGACTCAAAAGGCCCCCGGGGTGCGCAGAACTGATGTCCAGTCCCACAGAGAGACTCTTTCCCCACTGCTTCCACCTCTCCTAGACATCTCTCTTCCTCTCTGTCTCAGTGGCGACCCAGCCTAGGATATCTAGTTAGACCGCTGACAGCAAACATATTTCTAACTCCAGGGAATTAAAATTAATTTTGTTCTAAATTCAAACTAGAGTTTCCATATGACCCAGCAATCCCACTTCTGGGCATATCCAGACAAAACTACAATTCACAAAGATATTTACACGAACCCAATAATCACAGCAGCACTTTTCACAGCAGCCAAGACACGGAAACAACCTAAATGCCCATCAACAGACGACTGGATAAAGAAGACGCGGTCCGTATATACAATGGAATACTAGTCAGCCATGAAGAAGAGTGAAATAATGCCATTT
Source organism: Bison bison bison (assembly GCF_000754665.1). Lineage (NCBI taxonomy): Eukaryota > Metazoa > Chordata > Mammalia > Artiodactyla > Bovidae > Bison > Bison bison. The sequence goes on along the minus strand of NW_011445924.1, from coordinate 77 downwards.
GCAGTAACATGGATGCAACTAGAGATTATCATTCTAAGTGAAATAAGTCAGAAAGAGAAAGACAAATACCATACGAT
>NW_011445923.1:0-705 GCF_000754665.1 Bison bison bison | reverse complement strand
GTCAGGTTACGGGCTCAAGACCCCACTTTGCCTGTCAATACCACTTTGCTTTGTCACTCTGCAGGTGTTGCGAGTAGAGGAACTCTGGGGATTCTCTGCTGGCTTTACTGTTCTCTTTCCTTTATACAGGGAACTCAAGAATGGAATCCAAAGGGCACTTTAAAAAGGGAACAGTTTTTTAAAAAAATGTCATGATGAGGTGCCTTTGCTTGAAGCCGTCCCTGTGGAGGTGTCTAGGAAGTCAGTGGCTGAGGGGCTTCATCATATGTGTGCTAGTATTCTCTCACCCTCCTTTCTAACAAGTCACAGGAGTTCTAAACTTTATATTCTGTGATGGGTAAGCATTTGAGAAATTCTGGGAGAAGCTGAAAGAGAAAGTTAACTTCTCTTGAATGCTAGCCTCCTGTCAAAGGCAAGACTTTAAAATCACACTCAGATTGCAAAGTTTCAACACTTGGATAAAAATTTCTTGTGAGAACCCAGACCAGGGCAGAAAAACACCTGCCATGTGCCTAGCAGACTGACATGGCAGAGACACTCTACTCACAGCTATTGGCGAAGAAGTCTTTGTTTCACCTGCTGATTTGGAAGAGCTGATGAGGTATCTGGGCAGAACAGTACATTTCAGTTCAGTTCAGTTCAGTCACTCAGTCATGTCTGATTCTTTGTGACCCCATGGACTGCAGCATGCCAGGCTTCCCTGTC
>NW_011445922.1:0-706 GCF_000754665.1 Bison bison bison | reverse complement strand
CCAGTCCAGGTTCAATGCATGATAGGATGCTCGGGGCTGGTGCACTGGGATGATCCAGAGGGATGGTACTGGGAGGGAGGTGGGAGGGGGGTTCAGGATGGGGAACACGTGTACACCCATTGCAGATTCATGTTGATGTATGGCAAAACCAATACAATATTGTAAAATAATTAGCCTCAAAATAAAATAAATAAATTTATATTAAAAAATAAATATTGACAACAGATTTCTATTTTCTTTTTGTAAAAATATATTTTACTTCAATAGATTCCTATATTCTATATTAAACATAAGTTGGGGTTTTTTGTTTGTTTGTTTTTTACAACGCTGCCTGATTTACTGAAAACACTGTTTTCGTCAGTTCTAGAAATGCTAACACATTTAACATTATATAGTATGCTTAGATCTGTTTTCCACATGCAAGTGTCTAAATCCCATCTGTTGATCCCATGTGAATAAGAAAAATAGTACACCATCACTACATTTTTTCTTCCTTTCAAAACCCCTAAAATCTTTTTTCATTTTTTTTAATGATTTTTTTATCTGGGTTTACTATTTAACAAGTGATATTATTACATAATATCATTATATTTAATTAGCAAGAGCAAATTTGTTAGTTAATAACTATATTAATTTCAATAATTTAGTTACACATTTAACTGGTGCCCCACCCATTGTTGGTATTTTATTTATTTCTAGTCTATTT
>NW_011445921.1:0-706 GCF_000754665.1 Bison bison bison | reverse complement strand
GTGTGTGTGTGTGTGTGTGTGTGTGTGTGTGTGTGTGTGTTGGGGGCCAGTAATGCAGTGTGTACCAGGTCTCAGAGACAGATCCTGGTTCTGGTCGAGTCTATTGTATTGGGTTGACCACAGAGTTCATCAGAGTTTTTCCATAAGATGGTATGGAAAACCCCAAATGAACTTTTCAGCCAGCCCAATAGTTCATGACCCGAGGACCCTAGGAGTTCTGCCACGCGGGGCCCAGAGGATCCAGAATCAATGCCCCCGTGAACGCTGTGAGCTGCCCTGGGATGGGCTGGGCGATCATTCCAATGCCACTGCCCTCTGGGGGTGCCCCCAGAGCCGCCCCCCAGCAGGGACTGACAGCGGCTGGGCGGAAGCAGGGGAGGCGCCAGACCCTGCCCACACAGGTTCAGAGGGCCCCCGGAAGGTGTCTTCAGAGTTCCTGTGGGTCCCACCTCACTCCTATTAAACCCCAAACCTGGTTGCTGTCCTTCTCAGCTGCTATAGGCAGAAGTGAAAACCTACAGTCCCAAGGACCCTGGAAAGACCTTCAGGTATCTTCCTCTGACCTCATAAATGTGAGTGAAGCCTCCCCCACCCCTACCCAGAGGGCCTCTCTGTCCCAGAGTGTCCCTGTGCCTGCTCCGTGGCCTTCATCTCACAGTCTCGGGGACCTCAGGCAGAAAGCTTACTTTTCTCCCTGCTTGGGTGC
>NW_011445920.1:0-706 GCF_000754665.1 Bison bison bison | reverse complement strand
TCTTAGTTGAAAGACCTTGAGCAAATCTTTTAAGGCAGCAATTTGGGCTCACTGATGGTTAGGAGATGATGCTTTAATTTTCACGGCATTTGTTTTCTGGAGTAGAATCAAGGCATCTTGGGTCATGGATCCCAGGGAGCCTCCTGACCTTGAGCATTTTGGTCTACCTTAAAGCTGCCATTCTTAGCATGGAGTCAGCCTGGAGGTTTACTGGAAAGCTTTGTTCAACTAATCAGTAATTCTAGAAGGCTGAGATGTAGTGAAACTAGTCAGAGCTTCTTTGAATGTATATTAGTTGTTTTTTTTTCTTTGTTTAAATACAATTCTTTCCTCATTACCAAAACACTTGTCATGTTGAGTCAAGCTATTAGGAAACAGAAAAGAAAAAGCAGCCCTTCCAGAAGACATTTCCTTCAGCTCTGCAAAATACGCATTTCCCTGGAAGTTACTGCAGAAACTCAAGAACAGACTATATAATGGAAATACTGTCAATGAGCCTTACAGCCCTTGGGTTGTATAAGCAACAATTATTACATTCTATTCTATTTCTTAAATTCTAGAAGGATCATAATGGTTAATTACATCTGATTTATAGATTGGGTTTAGTGAGGAGAAACTAGCAATGTAATAAAATGAAATTTTTTTTTTTTGACAGCTTTAATTTTTCAGCACTTTTTTTTTTTTTTTGATAAATTTAACGCCTTTT
>NW_011445919.1:0-706 GCF_000754665.1 Bison bison bison | reverse complement strand
GCCTGGGGCTGACTGATGGAGAAAGTGCTAAAGAGATTAACATTGCAATTTTCTTCCCAAATCCCTGCCTCAGCCTGGTCCCAAATCACAGGTTCTCACACACACAGAGACATAGACATACAAATGCACTGGTATACACACACACACACACACACACGCACGCACACACACACACACATACACACACACCCTCTTAGTCCAGATTGGTGATAAAACTTTAACTGCCCATTCGCGGACATGGCCATCTCATCCGTGGGTGCACTGTGGAGAACCCAGCAGTGCTGACCTCAACATCATAGGCCCCCAGGATCCAGGAAACTCAGAGCCCTTGGCTGTGAACCAGAAAGAAGTCATGCCCAGAGGGCCTGGCCCTCATGTGAGTGTCCTGGGTTTTGATATGGGGGGAGGGGACCAGGGGTGAGGGCAGAAACCTCTCTGTCTATCTCGCTATGTTGGGGGCTCAGCCTTGCTCTCAGGCCGCTTCTTCCATGGGAAATAGGGTGTCAACAGCCCTGGCCCCATCATCCTCTGTGTGGGATTTGTTCGGCAGGGTTGATCGGTGGCAGTGCCCCAACAGCTACTCCGGCTGTAGACCTGCAGCATAAAAGCCTTTTCTGTGAAGTGCTGTTCACCCACCTTGCTCTCCCAGGTGCTGGCTGTGGCTGCCGCTCTGAGAAGCTCAAACCCAGAACCTCAGTCATTGGGG
>NW_011445918.1:0-706 GCF_000754665.1 Bison bison bison | reverse complement strand
CAAAGGAGGGCCACAAGAGGGCACCAGTCCAGCGGCTCTCTGAACCCTGAAGCTGCAGGCCAGACACCCAGGGCACACCCAGGGCAACAACGGAAAGGAAATGAGATCTAACCAAGTGGGTTGTAAGGAACTTCCTGTGCACATACAAAGAGCTACAGAAAAACCTGCAGCTGTGTCCCTCTGGAATTCATCCTGAAAGACACAGAAGATCTGTTTTCAACCCTCTGGCCCACAGCTGCACACATGGTGAGATCAGACTCGAGCTGTGGCACAACTTCTAGGGCAAAAATCTGCAGCAGGTTTAGAGTCCATCAGAGATCAAGGCCATGTGTAAAGTGACCTTTCTTTCAAACACAAGGTGTGTCTTCCCACCTCACACAGGGTATTCCACTAAAAGTGTGAAATCCTGTTTCTTCTCTACTGGGTCAAACAGCTAATGTAAGTACACACATCCTCACAAAAAAACCCCTCCACAAACTAATGGGGAATTTCAGGCCAAACAAACCTCCTATAAAGAACACATATATAACTAAAAATAGAAGATTAAGAAGCACATTAAATATCATGTATTCTCAAGTTATTTTTTTTTAATTTACTTAAATTGGGAGAAAATTGCTTTACGATATCGTGTTGGTTTCTGCCATATGCAAATCAGTCATAATTTTATATTTATATATATATATACACAAAAAGGCAAAATGGTTGT
>NW_011445917.1:0-706 GCF_000754665.1 Bison bison bison | reverse complement strand
CAAAGGAGGGCCACAAGAGGGCACCAGTCCAGCGGCTCTCTGAACCCTGAAGCTGCAGGCCAGACACCCAGGGCACACCCAGGGCAACAACGGAAAGGAAATGAGATCTAACCAAGTGGGTTGTAAGGAACTTCCTGTGCACATACAAAGAGCTACAGAAAAACCTGCAGCTGTGTCCCTCTGGAATTCATCCTGAAAGACACAGAAGATCTGTTTTCAACCCTCTGGCCCACAGCTGCACACATGGTGAGATCAGACTCGAGCTGTGGCACAACTTCTAGGGCAAAAATCTGCAGCAGGTTTAGAGTCCATCAGAGATCAAGGCCATGTGTAAAGTGACCTTTCTTTCAAACACAAGGTGTGTCTTCCCACCTCACACAGGGTATTCCACTAAAAGTGTGAAATCCTGTTTCTTCTCTACTGGGTCAAACAGCTAATGTAAGTACACACATCCTCACAAAAAAACCCCTCCACAAACTAATGGGGAATTTCAGGCCAAACAAACCTCCTATAAAGAACACATATATAACTAAAAATAGAAGATTAAGAAGCACATTAAATATCATGTATTCTCAAGTTATTTTTTTTTAATTTACTTAAATTGGGAGAAAATTGCTTTACGATATCGTGTTGGTTTCTGCCATATGCAAATCAGTCATAATTTTATATTTATATATATATATATACACAAAAAGGCAAAATGGTT
>NW_011445916.1:0-706 GCF_000754665.1 Bison bison bison | reverse complement strand
TACAACTAATTTCATATTTAAGAGATGAAACCTAAACTCCACTTAAAATCAGGTATGAAGTAAGGCTTCTACTTTCTCTGCTTCTAATTCAACATAATTCTGAAGAGCCTACTGAGTGGAATAAGATTTAAAAAAAAGAAGAAGAAATAAAAAGCATATGGATTGGGGGGGAAAATCTGTCATTTTTGGGGATATGTAATCATGTATGTAGCAAATTCCAAAGAAACCACAAGTTATAAAAACTAATGAGTGAATTTAGCAACATCCTAAGATACAGGATAAATCAGTTTATCCTAGTATTTATCCAAATACTAACAAAATTTAATTATATTTATAAATGCTAACAAAAATCAATTGGGAAATGAAAATTTTAATATCAAAGTTTATTTCCAAAAAGTGTTAATAACATGGAATAGTTGGGAATAAATTTAATGAACTATGTGCAAGTCCTATAAAATAAAATACGAAAACAGTGCTGATAAAAAAGATTTGAAAACATAAATAGATATACCAGGGTTATGAATTGGAAGACTCCATATTAAGATATCCATTTTCCCCAAATTAATCATCAGTATATCACAACCTCATTCAAAACCCCAGCAACTTCTTTTTGTAGAAATTGATAAGTATATCCTAAAATTTTATACAAATGCAAAAGTTTTAGTAAAATAATTCTAAAATGGAAGAACAAAGTTGTAAAATTTAC
>NW_011445915.1:0-706 GCF_000754665.1 Bison bison bison | reverse complement strand
ATTGGCTTTAATTTAATAGTTCCTTCAAAATCTATGGTTTACTGGACCCCAAGATAATATAGGAAGGTTAAATGCCAGGAAGAGGGGTACAAAGAAAAGGAATATTGGCAATTACATTAAAATTTTGGTGCTGTAATTTTAGAAGAGCCTTGGAAAAGGAAAGGGTATCTTTAGATGATGCTGGAAATACTCCTGGAATACTCATATTCCAGGAGTATTAGAGGAAATGCAGTGAAGAAAGAGAATGGAAACATGAAAGCTGTTCTGTAGTTCTTGAGGCACATTATTCGAGACGGGGAGCAGAGTTATTCTGGATTGCTTCCCAGGATAGAAGCAGGATCAGTGGTAAGTATAAACTATGAAGAGGAAGTTTCTTTTTCTAATTTTAAGGGAGACTTTCCAACAAACAGAATTGCCCAGCAGTGGGATGAACTGCCTCCCAGGATCATTGTTGATACTGTTTGTAAAGGGTCTAAGTGGCCATTCACTAGGGTATTTTAGAACATCTTTCTGCACTCACAGGCTAGACAACTTCTAAATCTCCTTAAATACTGTGATTCCACCATTCTGTAAAACCATCAGCACAGGATTAGCTAGCTGACCCACAGGGACAGCATCAGGTTTGCAATGAAGTTCTGGGAACAGGGAGAGGAGGTGAGAAACAAAAAGCACAGAACAGTCAGCGGAAGTGGCACATCCACCCTGT
>NW_011445914.1:0-706 GCF_000754665.1 Bison bison bison | reverse complement strand
GGAGGAGGAAATAGCAACCCACTCCTGTATTCCTGCCTGGAAAATCACGTGGACAGAGGAGCCTGGCCGGCTACAGTCCACAGGGTCACAAAGAGTCAGACGCGAATGAGCGACTAACACTTTCTTTCCCCACGTGGAGTCATGAGGAGCCCACTGATGCCCACCATTGTCACATAAATAAGAGGAACCCTGACTCCTCTCTCATCTTGTTCCTGCCCCCTACCCTCTGCTCCTTCTTCCTTGTCTCTCACTAGATTATTTTCTTTTGTGTCTTAGTCAAAAGAGTAGTATTTAATCAGCACTGGCTCAACTGCTTTTTCATGCCTCAGGAGACAGTTTGCTTCTAGTCATACTACAGAGGAAAACATTCCTCTGGTCTGATTTAGGAACCGCTGTAAAACTATCTCTAATTTATTGTGCATTTTAAACCAAAACAGACCTGGAGTCAAACCCTAAGCATAAGCTGCATAACTTTTAATTATCTTCCAAGGGAATGTAATCCTAACAACAGTCTGTAGAGCTTTTCCCTACCCTGACTGGCAAGTGTTTTCCTTCTTCCTAACAATCCCCATCCTGTGAGATAATAGCAAATGGAATTTTATAAAACCCTCTAAGCAGAAGAAAAAATGTCAGTCATCACTCCTGCCCTAGCCAAAAACAAAACCAAACCAAAAAAAAAAAAAATCATTGAATTAACGCCAAATTC
>NW_011445913.1:0-706 GCF_000754665.1 Bison bison bison | reverse complement strand
TCCACAGCAGGAAAACACCTAGCAAGACAATTGGGGAAGCCCTCAGGGGAATGCCTTCTAATATGGCTACCTCCCCACCAGGGATAAACCCAGTCTAGTCCAATTCTTTCCTAATTCTGCAGGAGAGTAGCCCCTGAAGCTCTTCAGAAAACACAGAAGGGCCTCAAAGACATTCTTAGCCTCCGAACCCAAACATCACCCAGTCCCTTCAAATATTTCCTCAATATCCAATTGGCCTGCCTCTAATTTCTGAAAGTCGCTCAACAAGGGGCCAATTGATTTCTCCCTTTGCCAACTGCTAGTGCACTTAAAACCCATTCACTCACTCCCAGTCAGATGCTCCATGATATTTAAGACTCAATTTTCCTCTCTTCCAGGCTCTCTCCTCCATTGCTGATCCAATCACTTCAGGGATTTTAACCTTTGCTCTTCAGACCCTGATGACCCTCTTTCTCCCTTCTTCACCACACTTAACCCTCCCCTCCCTTGTTCTGGAGCCCACCAGGGGCACCACCCACAGCAGTGCCTGCAGGGGCTGTGAGAAGGATGCCATCTGTACCCCTTATTCACCCAGGGCCCCAGCCAGGACCTCTGGGCCTGGACTGATGAGTAAGAGCCCAGTGCTGCCTTGCAGGCAGAAAGAAAGTGAAAGTGAAGTTGCTCAGTCGTGTCCGACTCTGTGCGACCCCACAGACAGCAGCCCACC
>NW_011445912.1:0-706 GCF_000754665.1 Bison bison bison | reverse complement strand
CCAGCATTTATTATTTGTAGACTTTTGGATCGCAGCCATTCTGACTGGTGTGAAATGGTACCTCATAGTGGTTTTGATTTGAATCTTTATCTTCAAAGTAAAATGAACATCCAGTTTTAGAGTCAATAGGCCTTACTTGACTGGCTTATATACATATGAGTGATTCATTTTTTCCAGTTTCTTTTTTAGATGGAAATGGAAAGAAACCATGTTAGAATTCAATGTCAAGGGAACGTCTCTAATAACTATGATAAGTTCCTTGTGATCTTCTTATATAAAAAAAGAATGTTGCCCACCATTCAGTTCTACAAGAATCAAGTCATTAACTACTACAGTTGCTGACATAGAACACACCCTGAAAGAAATACAGGGTGGAGATCAGGATAAGGCACTCTGTGCTCTGGAAACACAGGATAAATCTGAATAAACCTGAATTCTTACACCCTTCCATACTTAGAAAAGCACTAAAATCATTCATTGAGATATCTGTTCCTTGTTACAAGCAGTAATTTTTATCAAGAAATATGCATGATTATTAATACAAGCAACTCTTTCCCAAAATCATACATATAATGATCTCCTCACGTACTCTCTTGCCACTTCTTTCTCAGAGCTATCTGAGAGCCTGTCCCCTGGTCTATCATCCTCAGTAAGACACTAAACTCAACTCATAGCTCTTACATTGTGTGTGTGTGTGTGTGTGTGT
>NW_011445911.1:0-706 GCF_000754665.1 Bison bison bison | reverse complement strand
AAATTCTAGAAATTAAAAATACAATAATTTAACTCAGAATTCCATGACTAGGATTAACTGCTGAACAGACAGAATTAAAAGGACTGATACTGATTTAAAATATAGAAATAGATCTAGGATAGGTTAGAAAACATATCAATATTTCAGCAGAAATATCAGTGTCAATAAACAAAAATATGCTAATAGAAAATATACATGATAAAGCACAGATCAGAAAAAGATAGGGTGAAAAACATAGGCGAGTATAAGAATTAAGGTCAATGAAATTAAAAGGCTTAATCTATATCCAATTAAAGTCCCCAAAGAGTTGAGAGAATGAAGTTGAAGTACTAGGTGAGAAGATAATAACTGAGAATATTTTAAAATTGTTGAGAGACATTAAGCCATATTTTTGAAAGTACTAAAATGTCAAGCAAGATAAGTATTAAAAATGTCACACCAAGTGTAACTGTAGATCCTATAACCAACCAGAGAAAAGATAGTTACCATAAAATAAGCACCACTAAGGGCTAATAGCTAATTTCACCAAGGAAAAAAGTCAAAGCCAGAAGACAATAAAATGATTTTTCAAATGCTGAAAGAATATATCTGCTACAATAAAAGAGAAATAGTCCTCAAAAACAAAAACTAAAGACATTTTCAAGCAAAAAAAAAAAAAAAAACACTAATTAAAAGTTTAACAAAATAAAATAGAAAAAGTATTTTT
>NW_011445910.1:0-706 GCF_000754665.1 Bison bison bison | reverse complement strand
CTTTTGTCTATATTCCTTCCTCCTACTCTTCTGCCCTCTGAAGAAAAAACGAGCATCGTCTTTACAAGATTAACCCTTCCAGTGATACACTGTATTACTTATAACTCTTTCCTTTCCACTCCTTCCATAAACTTACAGTCCCAATTGCCTTTTACATCCTCAATTTTCCCCTGCCCAGTCTAATAGCATTCTCAGACTAATGTGATAGTTAAGAAGGTAGTTTGTACAACCAAACAGACCAAAGTTCTTATCCATCCCCATCCCTTTTTAGTTGTGTTATTTTTACCTTTTTAAGCCTCAGTTTCCTCACCCATAAAATGGAATACTATTATCTGGGGTACTAATGGACGATAGGAAGGAGTTTTAGAAAGAGAGCTGTGCTCTGGGGTCTGATTGCCAGGATACAAATGCTGACTCTGTCACTTTAGGCACATATCATTTTAAGCCTCAGTGTAACTTTCTAATGAGATTAATAAAGGTATCTGCCTCATGGGACTATTGTGGGGATTAAATGACATATGGCATATGAAACAGCTTATCACAGTACTTGTCAAATGCCTGCTGCTGCTGCTGCTAAGTCACTTCAGTCGTGTCCGACTCTGTGCGACCCCATAGAAGGCAGCCCACCAGGCTCCCCCATCCATGGGATTCTCCATGCAGGAACACTGGAGTGGGTTGCCATTTCCTTCTCCAATGCATGAAAGTG
>NW_011445909.1:0-706 GCF_000754665.1 Bison bison bison | reverse complement strand
TGGACTGCAGCACTCCAGGCTTCCCTGTCCTTCACTATCTTCTGGAGTTTGCTCAAATTTATGTCCATTAAGTCGGTGATGCTATCTAACCATCTCATCCTCAGCCGTCCCTTTCTCCTTTGGCTTTCAGTCTTTCCCAGCATCAGGGTCTTTCTCAAGGTGAAATGGTGATTTACAGCCACAGTGTTGAGTGAGGGGGTCAGTGGATTCAAAATCCTTGAGAAGAGATACCAAAGTGAAGAGGGGTCTTACCAAGTGAGTCTAATAGGATTCTCATTAAGGCAGGTCAAGGACTCAGAGATTAAATGGAGGGAGAGGAACTTGATCTGGCGTGAGAGGTGATTAGCTCTCGAGGGTCAGGGAAAAGATTTAGCAGGATTCTTTGCTAAGACCCGGAAGGCAGGCTCAGGGTCAAGGGCAAGCTCATTATTCCCTCAATTACAAATTCTACCTGTGGGGCAGAAGGACAGATTTCGTGGGGCCAGGCTGCGGAAATTGATGCAAAAGCTAATGGCGATGGATGGGGGTGGCAATCTGAAAGGGAAAAGGGGACTTAAGGGCAGAAATTCCTTCCTTCTCCTCAGGAAAGAGGTTCAGACCCTCATTCAGCACAAATAATGAGATTTGATAGCTGTTTCAGAGAGTATTTTGAATATCACCAGCACACAAAGAGTAGGCAAACATCTGTTTAATAAAGGCAAATTTA
>NW_011445908.1:0-706 GCF_000754665.1 Bison bison bison | reverse complement strand
TCATTTTGATATTTGGCAAAACTAATACAATTATGTAAAGTTTAAAAATAAAATAAAATTAAAAAAAAAAAGCCCACACCTACAGTGTGGATGCATTATTCAAAGAAAATAAGAAGTGTTGAGAAACTTTTGTTTCTGAGAACACAGAAAATGACATAAAATAAAAAAATGGAAACAGTAAGAAGGAGATGATGAAGATGCCTTCATTCTAATTTTCATGAAATCTATCATATTTGAAGTTCCTATTTTTTAAGTAACCTAATGTATCTTGAAAAGTCACTGCTCCTACCCAACTTGAGTTCATTTGAGTCTTGTAAAATGAGAAGCCCTATACAAAAGAGAATTCAATACATTTTTTAAGGGGAAGTGTTGTTTACTCTGAAGTTTGAGGAATTAATAAGAGCAGAAAACCAGGGGCACAAGTTAAAATGCATCTGCCTGTTTTTTTCCATCACAGTCTGTGCTCCAACATGCAAGGAACAAGCAAGGGAAGTCACAAAAAGGAGCTCTAAGCAGCATATAATCCATTCTGGCAGCACTAGGAAGCCACTGGAGAAATTTAATTCTTGGAAAAGATACAATGCACTGTCAACACTGATTATTCTTTTCTTCAGTTTTAGATTTAAGAATATGTAGTGTTTGAATTTTTTTAAGCAAGCATCTATTTGTTTTCAGTAAATAAAATGAAAGTAAAAACTATTTACAT
>NW_011445907.1:0-706 GCF_000754665.1 Bison bison bison | reverse complement strand
TGATAAAGGAAAGGAATCAAGCACTTGTCCAGCCTTTATTATAAAAGAGTACTCTGAGTAGCCGAGGTTGATGAGAGGAATTTTCTCTTTACAGAAATGTTCCAGTTAATAAAGAGCTGATAAAGGCACAATAGAACTATTCTGCAATGTCAATGAATAAATGAATCTAGGCAATGACAATTAATCTTTGATAATCAAGCAAATTAACCAGGTTTGCTAAAATGTTGAGGGGCAGATCTATAAAAATCTGATTTTTAGAAAATATCTGTCTTTAAAAAGTAGCAGCTCCCATCATTAAACATGATGGCAAACATATTTTAAAAAACCTCACTTAAAAATGTATAATTTTTCATAACAATCTTTTAAAACAAAGTTCATTAAAACCAAGGTGGTTCTGTAAAACTTCCAAGTGACAAGAGTGAAATAAGTAATTCCAAAACAGTAGTTTTGGACTTCAAAGTACAATTTTACAGAATAGGAGACATAATTGTTTCTAAGTGTGCACTGAGCTCTGGTTGATCATACATCACACACTGGAAACCCCTGGGCCACATCTGGCTTGCAGATAAGTTATTTGGCTTGCACAGTTGTTAGAAAAAATCTGATCCAACACTTAAAATTTGGATTTCATACAAAACCCCAGATCTGGGGATAAGGCACAGGAGAAGCTGCCTCTCAGAGGAGGGACACGTGCTCTTCCATCCAT
>NW_011445906.1:0-706 GCF_000754665.1 Bison bison bison | reverse complement strand
GTCGTGTCCAACTCTGTGCGACCCCATAGACAGCAGCCCACCAGGCTCCCGTCCCTGGGATTCTCCAGGGAAGAACACTGGAGTGGAGTGGTCACTTATCAACTAAGATTTCAGAATTTTATCACCATTCCACATCCAATATATTCATGTTATTTTTGCATCACAATAGATTTTTTGGTTGATATGTCTGAAAAAATTATCTTTGTTGCCATAATCTGTTACCTAAGGTGTTTCAAAAATCAACAAAAAAAATGATACTGTCACTCACGATAACATTGGTCCAAATGCTTTAACTTAAAGAAAAATTACATTTATCTGATAGACAAAACAAGCCCCAGAACCTCATTCCTTTAATATTTTACTTCATTTTTTTCTAACCCACTAATATTCCCTTTGTTCAAGCCACTGTATTGTGGTACTTTTCTCATATTTGTCCATTTTTCTAGAATGCTCTTGCCCCATAAAAACTCAAACTTTAGGATCTGCACGAACATACATAGTCTGAAAAACACATGCATTTTTCACTAGTCCAAAGGATTTTCTTTACCTTGTGGCAAGTTTGATTATTCATTTAAAGAATATTCAAGCAGTTTTTTTCTGTATATAGTATGTGTGACTGCAAAAATGTTCATGAAAGCTTTGACTGATATTGCAAAGTGAACTTAATGGGAAAAATTATGATTGTTCCATGGCACTTGAAAAATGT
>NW_011445905.1:0-706 GCF_000754665.1 Bison bison bison | reverse complement strand
TCCTCCAGGGGATCGTCCCAACTTAGGAATCAAACCCAGGTCTCCAGTATTACAGGCAGATTCTTTATCTTCTGAGGCACCAAGGAAGCCCTTCTCTTCCTGCCAATGGGTGATATGCTACAAATTAATTTAAAAGGTTCAACATAGGATATGTATAAATGGTTGACTCTATAACTTTGCCTTATGAAAAAATTTGCAGTTCACAAAATAAAGGTCAAAATGATAGGCCCTACTCAAACTTGCTCACCCAGTTTTAATATGTGACTATGTTGCTCCACATTTGAGAGGACCGTGGCCTCATTGGTCTTTCTGCGCTCAGATCCATGCCTGTCTTTTTCTTACTTTGCTCTGTATAACTGGCATATTGTCTGCAAAGTACATTCTCTAAGCTTTCTGGTTTTTCTGGCTGGTATCAGTCTATTGCAAGTGCCTGGCAGCTGAATGGTGGATAAGAGAACAGGAGAACTCAGGGTTTCCCTCCCTCACTATCTCTTTTGGTTTCAGCTTCTGCATTCAGGCCCAGCTCTCACCATCTCGTCCTTGTTCCTGAACTCACACCAGAGCCTCTTGTTTTTCCTCCAACCATCCAGCAGAGGGGTATTTCAGCTGTGGCTAATGTTAGGGAACTGTGGTGTTGGAGAAGACTCTTGAGAGTCCCTTGGACTGCAAGGAGATCCAACCAGTCCATTCTGAAGGAGATCAGCCC
>NW_011445904.1:0-706 GCF_000754665.1 Bison bison bison | reverse complement strand
AGAGAAAACTCCAGGTTTACAAGTTTCAGGGTGAATTAGTTTTAGTTATACCTAGGATTAGAGAAACAGAGTTAGAAGCTAAAATAACAATCTGTTCGATTTTTAAATAAAAAGCAATACTGAGTCAGGAAGAACACTGCCCTACCTCTGTAAGCACCCCTTTTATAAAGGGCCTAAACCTCAGTGTTCAGGCCATGTGGTCATAAACACTGCTCTTTGGAAGGTAAGCATACTAAACTGCTAAACAAAGGCCTTAATGGAAACTGTCTTCAAACCAGTGCCTTACAAACCTACATCATAAAGTGATAGCAAACCCCAAATCTCCTTGTTAATTATCCTACTTTTACATTTCTCTATAGACTCTTATTCTCCTATTAAAACCTGTACTTTTGTTCCCTGCTTCCTCCTCAGGGTTATCTTCTCTATAACTTATCTGATAAAATGGCCATGTTAGTATTTTAAGAAGGGAGATCAATGATTTTCACTTGACAGGCACTGAAAAAGGGGGCAAAGCTGGTAGTGATAAATGGGAATAAAAGTCCTCCTGGTTTCCTTCACATCAGATCTCCTGAAATGACAGCCAGAAAAGCATTATTTCTTTTTATGGTTATTTGGCTTCTAACAAAAGCTTAGTCTAAATTAAGACCATGGCTATAGTTTGCCAAGCCCTGACCTAAAAAGCTGAAATCCAAAATTATACAAGATT
>NW_011445903.1:0-706 GCF_000754665.1 Bison bison bison | reverse complement strand
AGCAATTTAGAAAAAAAAAAAAAAAATATATATATATATATAAATGACTTTTTTCTAGAAGCCAAAATTTTAATTCAATAACATAAAGATTATCATGCTATGGAGGTTCAAATGTTAACTCAGTAAGTTCAGTTCATGAATGTTAGGAAAAACATCATTCTCTGGTCCAAGTTGGCATCTCTAGTCCCTCTAGAATATCAGGCCTGTGATTCAGCCTTTCAGTTGAATACTTAAACAAGGGCTTGCTTTTCATGCCACCCATCCCCTGCCTTCTGAATTTACCCAGAATGCTCTGCAGGACATGGTAGAGGATGCTTTTATGCAGACGAATTGGTCCATTCTTTCTGAATCTTAAGCTCACATTTACAATGCCATTTTATTTCTGCTTGTTATTTTACACTCAGACGTGATTAAATTTAAAAGAAACATTCAACGGAATGGTATATACATTTTCCTGTGATCAAAAGTTACATGGCAAAAAAACTCTCCATATTTATACAGCTGAACTGGCCGCAAGTCACTGGAATCACGCTTACAGAGTAACAGTCGTTCGCAAGCTTTTATTAGTTACTATAATGACTGGAGACAGGGGTCATCAAAATGCCTTTGCCAGAGCCAATCTAACATTACTGCAACGTCCCGCTGTGAAATTAAAGAAGTCTAGAGAGGAGGAGGAAGAGGAAGAAAGTGGAGAAAGGGGGACTTT
>NW_011445902.1:0-706 GCF_000754665.1 Bison bison bison | reverse complement strand
GCAAACAAAAACAGTAATCTACCTGACCTTGAGCTGCATCCTGAGCCTGGACCCAGAGCTGAGCCCTGAGGACTGGCAGGGTGGGAATGGCTGGGAGTATCCGTAGAGGGACTGAGCTCTTCTGGTCTCTGCTGACACATTCTCCCTGCTCCCCAGCTAAGCAGAGATGAGCAGACTCTGAGTCTGTGATTTAACAGGGACTGAAACCCCACTCCATACCGCATCTTAGTTATTTGAATCTTTATTGAACACTGGTGCAGACCTTTCTATCCTAAAAAAGTGTTACCTATTTTTAAACATTTTTTTATCGTGTACCAACTTTGTATTTCAACTTATAAAATTCATTTGTTTTTTTAATGTTGCTCTCATCTGTTTCCTACAGCCATTACTTTGTAATATCCTTTCAATAAAGAAAAGAAATCACAGCCCACCCTGTGTCCTATTCTCCTAATTTTGAAATAAACTTCTGCCCGCTAAGAAGAAAGTTGGCAGGTAGGACATCATTCTTGTGCGTGTTGTACCACAGGTCACAGATCACAGAGTGACTTCAAAGAACACTGAGCCCACGTACTACTATAAATAAGACAGGTAACCAGAAAGGACCTAGTGTACAGCACAGGGAACTCTACTCAATATTCTGTGATAACCTATATGAGAAGAGGATCTGAAAAAGAGTGAATATATATATATATATATATATATATAT
>NW_011445901.1:0-706 GCF_000754665.1 Bison bison bison | reverse complement strand
GACCGCGCGTCCCCGCCGGGTAATCTCCTGGAAGCAATTTTAAATGAGATCACAGACCTTCTGGATCAGATATCAAGGTCAATGTTATGAGAAAAAAGAAAAAGACTACAGAAATAAAGTCAAGGAGAAAGCAGAAGTGGGGGAGCTTGGGAAGGAGTGGAAGGAAAGCAGACAGAGGAAGGATCTGACTTTCATAAGCACCCATGCTGAGAGTTCCAAGAATGGGGTGTTGCCTTGGGACCTGCTGGCAAGTGACCAAGACAGCAATTTATGATTTCTTTTATCAACCAAGTGTAACAAAACAAATTGCTGCATGGCCATGGTTCAAATGTCTGATGGCCTTGTCATAGTCTTAGTCAGCTAGCCAAACTCTCATCATCTGAGTCTGTAGGTAGGATTTGACCTTTCCAGTTTTGGAACTTCTTGTAAGGCTAAGTCTTCAATAAAGGGCACCCTCATCAGCTCACAGAGCCTCCAACTCTGTTCCAAATTGATATCCCTCATCCTTAAAATTGCTACTTTGAATTAACTACTTGGAACATTGCTTTCTCAAACTCTGAATGATCTCTTTTAAATTGGGATTTCTTAACCTCAGTGGAATCTGAAACTTTTCCCTCAGCTCCAGGAAAATGGCTATTTGGAACCCATCTTCTCAGTCTGTCATTAAATGTACTAGGCTACTTTTGTTCAAAGTTTTTTTTTTTTT
>NW_011445900.1:0-706 GCF_000754665.1 Bison bison bison | reverse complement strand
CGCTCTTCCGATCTCTGAGCAGACCTGCTATCTGGGACACCCTGAGTGCCCGGCCTCCTTCCCTGTCACCACCCGCCCTGGTTTGCTGGGAACAGCTGAGGGGGTGGCTGGCGGAATCCCAGCTGCGATCCTGGGGGCCCTGGCCTGGGGGCTGCCCACCCAGCCTCCCCGGCCTGGAATCCCAGGGCACATCGGGCCCTGCCCACCTGTTCCGGCTCACATTTCTGGCTCCACTCCCGGCTCTGCAGCCTCCAACAAGCGAGCTAACTCCTCTGGCCTCAGTTTCCCCACTGTCTGAGGTGGGTGTGTGTGATTGTAGGGTGCCCACATAGACACGCCCGAGGATGCACAGAGGTGAGGCTGTAAAGTGCTTAGCGCGGGCCAGCTCCTGTGAGCCCTCGGTAATTATTAGTTATTAGGGTTATTATGGCAGTCATAATTGTGGTTCTCCAGGGAGAGGACCCTCAGGGGCTTCTGGGATCGGGTTCAACTCCAGCTGAAAAGGTGGCGTGGTGGGAACCACCTCGGTCCATCTCTGATGAGAAGGCGAGTGTCAGAGTTGAGTTAGATTGCCCCGAGCGGCCTGATTACTATAGTTGTGGACTTTCGTCCTCGGTGAGGTCAAGACGGCACTTACACTGTAGCTGGAAGCCCGCTGCGGTGGGCTGCGGGAACCCTGGGGCTGGGGGCAAAGGTGCAGGTGTCT
>NW_011445899.1:0-706 GCF_000754665.1 Bison bison bison | reverse complement strand
CTGCCTTTGTCTAACCTAATACCACTCCTTACATATTTTGTTCCCCCCGCAGAAAACATGTTTGGGATAGTTGCTGGTTCCTGCTTCTGTTTTCCCAAAGATTGATATTTTCTTATCAGAGGAGGGCTTCTTTCCCAATCCTTGCACTAGTGGCAATTACTTAAGATCTTTCACCACAGACTAAAATATTGAGAAGCATTAGGGAAAACTGAAGAGGATGCATCAGAGAATATTATTAGCAGACACAGGAAGTAAAGCATTAGCCTTGTTAACTCATCTTTATTGTTGCTTGAAATCATGAGCTGTGTGTGTGTGTGTGTGTTGGTGTTTGTATATACAGTAGTGTCTAATATGAGTGAGAACAGAGGCATATGCACTTTATAGTCCATCAATAGTTGTATCAGCTGAGAGCCAGAAAGAGCATCTGGCACATAGTAGTGGATTAGAAAAATATGTCACCCAGGGGCAGACTCATTGTAAGCATTAAGTTAGACAAAGGCAGAAAGTCTAAATCTGTACAAAGTCAATATTCACAGAAATGAACATTGTGATACTGACCAGTGATTTATGCTGGGAATAAACGTGGACTGGCATCAGCTGTGCTGTGTGCTTGGTTGCTCAGTCATGTCTGACTCTTTGTGACTCCATGGACGGTGGCCCGCCAGGCTCCTGTGTCCGTGGGATACTCCAGGCAAGAATACTGGAG
>NW_011445898.1:0-707 GCF_000754665.1 Bison bison bison | reverse complement strand
TTTCCACTGTTTCTCCATCTATTTGCCATAAAGTGATGGGACTGGATGCCATGATCTTAGTTTTCTGAATGTTGAGCTTTAAGCTAACTTTTTAAGCTTGGTAAATTCTTAACACTGTTGGTCAGTATGCCTAGAAATCTGAACAGAAGTTTTCTTCCAAAATAATTTTGGCCTTAGTCTAAGATTAAACCTTTTACATTCATATGTAATCATTTCTTTTCAGCCTAAATAATAAATGAATGCTCACTTCAATGGAAATAATTGTTTTCTTAGCATTTTTTTTCATCAGAGTATCTTGCAGTTGAGTATAAAAATAATCAGAGATGATCTTCCACCTTAAAGGATGTATGTAAGTTTTCAGATGTTGGAAATCATTTAAAAAATGATATACCATTTTTTCAAAAAAGTTTAGTGTGGCAAATCTTAAATAGGGCATCCATATTGTTTGGATTTCTTTTAAACAAAGACTACATGGAGCATGTAGGGAGGATTACAAACATCTTTTGGGATCGTATGCTGGGTGGGAGAGCAAGATACAACTTTTTATTTAAATTTTTTTTTATCTTCTGATATTTCTTTGCATGGAATCATATTCTTGACCATTTGCCTATGTAATAATAGTTTTCTCAGATGCTTTAGCCGTAACAGTAGAATGTATCATGTGCTGTGTTGTGCTTAGTCACCCAGTTGTGTCCAACTCTTTGCAA
>NW_011445897.1:0-707 GCF_000754665.1 Bison bison bison | reverse complement strand
CCTCCCTCCCCATCCCACCCTTCTGGGTCGTCCCAGTGCACTAGCCCCAAGCATCCAGTATCGTGCATCGAACCTGGACTGGCATCTCGTTACATACATGATATTTAAAAAAAAAAAGTAAAATTAGAGTAGCTGTAATTCTAATTTTTTAACTCTGACCTCGTCATCTAAACAACCGTTATCTACATACAGGAAAGTTGTGTGTTTTAGAAAAAAAAATCAGTATTTTGTATAACTTTTTCTTCATTCTTTTTAACTGAGGTACAGTTGATTTACAATATTATATTGGTCTCAGGTGTACAACATAGTGATTCAAAAATTTTACAGATTATATGCCATTTATAGTAAAAATGCTGGCTGTAGTCCCTGTGCTGTGCAATATATCCTTGTAGCTTATTGATTTTATACATAGTAGCTTGTATTTATTAGTTCCCTTCACCTATCTTCTCCTCCCCTACTTCTTCTCCCACTTGTACCCACTAGCTTCTTTTCTGTATCTATGAGTCTGTTTCTTTCTGTTATGTTTCTTAGCTTGTTTTGTCCTTTAGATTCCACACATAAGTAATATACAGTATATGCCTTTTTCAGTAAGACTTATTTCACTAAGTATAATACTCTCCAAGTTCATCCATGTCATTGCAAATGGCAAAATTCTAATCCTTTTTTACAACTGAGTAGTATTCCATTGTGTGTGTGTGTGTGTGTGT
>NW_011445896.1:0-707 GCF_000754665.1 Bison bison bison | reverse complement strand
TAGGATGGACTGGTTTGGTCTCCTTGCAGTCCAAGGGACTCTCAAGAGTCTTCTCCAACACCATAGTTCAAAGGGCATATATGTGTGTCATTTGTCAGTGACGTGTTATTCCCCCTGTTTGTATTTAACCACCAAAATTGAATTTAAACAATGTGCAAAAATGAGTGTTAAGACACAATGCCACATCTACATATATCTGGTGATTAGGAGAGGCTCCTGTTGTATTCAAGGGACAGTCATTGATAGATCTCATGCAGGAATAGGCCCTGGGAGTCCTGGATGAGTCATTAAACATGATTGTCTTTACTTGGCTGCCACAGTTGTTTTGTCTTCTTTGATTGGGAAGACATTTCACAATTTTTTTTTTTTTTTTGTATGTTTGGTTTGGCAGACAAAATTTTTCACGGCATAAACCCTAGGAGGAAATTATATCAGAAATATATCCATTTATCTTCAAAAGTTAAATTCATTGGTTTGTATGTCCCTGGTGATATTTCTTTTTAAATAAAAAGGAAACACAAATGTTCAGTATGCATCCAATCTCTTTGTAAACCAACCAACATGAATTAAATTCCTCTCTGTCCCCACTGCACTCCCAACTCTAGGCAAGAAATAAAAACCTGCAGAGACTGAAGGCTGATTCCAGCACATTGCTGTGGATATTTCATTTCCACTGTTTTTGTTTTTTGGTGTTTTTTTTTTTTTTT
>NW_011445895.1:0-707 GCF_000754665.1 Bison bison bison | reverse complement strand
AAACCCGCATCTCCTGCATTGGCAGGGGGATTCTTTACCACTGAGCCACTAGGGAAGCCCACTTCAGAGGGTTGGCTGGCATATGGTATGACCTCTTTAAATGTTAGTTCTTATTATCACCAGACACTGTTGTAGAGGTTTAAAAACAGAAATAAAGAAACTTCCCTAGGGAAGCCAAAATGCTGAAAGCACTGGGTTTCAAAGAATTTCATTAAAATCAGTTTGGCAGCAGAGATGTAGGAAGAGAGTCCCATTTAAGAGATGAGAGGCTGTTAAAACATATGTGAGAGTTGAAGTGCCAGTTCCCCAGTGCTCTGTTAAAGGTGATGCCTTATTTTGTTGGACTGAATTCTAGAAAAGGAGGAGAGAGGAGCGGCACAGTAATAAATAGTTATGACTTTTGTAAGTCAAACCAATGCCCGAGTTTAGCCCTGTGTGAAATCCTAGAGTGAAGGGATTCTGTGTGGCAAAACTGGGGGAAGAAATCCTAGAAGTTTTAGAACAGGAACAGAGCAAGGGGTCCAGGGAGATGTGGTATGTGGATATGGGAGATGGGGAGAGGTGTGGTCCTGCCTGGGATACAGCAGGCTAACGGTACACTTTGTAACAGAGGAATACAGAGGTGGGCAAAGCACAGTGCTGTATTTTTCCCCCTGGAAACTTGGAGAGAGGAGGACAGGAAAGATATAGGGGGGTAGACTATTTTT
>NW_011445894.1:0-707 GCF_000754665.1 Bison bison bison | reverse complement strand
GATGATGATGGCTTGTCCTACTCTGGCTCTCAGGCAGCAGGTTGTCCACATATCTGATGTGACACAGGCCTGGGGCTACCTGGAGGCAGGTGATAGCTGAGCTGGCCCCTGTAGATCTCCTCTCACACTTCCCCAGGACCTATGGAACAACTTGCCATTTCTCCTCTCTTCCAGCCTGGCACTCTGCATGACTTCACACCACTTCCCCCCCATGACGCCAGTTCCACAGCTTTAGGAAAGGAGGAGGCTCCCCGGGAGGCTGAGCGCACAGCTACCTTCCAGCATGCTGACGTGCATGGCGTCGTTGGCTCTCTTTGGGACACTAAGCATCACCTCCAGGCCTTCCTTGAGCTCCCCTTTTCCTTCTTCACAGCAAGTTAAAAGCTCCTGTGAAAAGGTCCAGACACAGAACAGTTTCCCCCAGCTTCCCCAGCCTCCCACTACCTAACCCCTCAAGGCAATTATATACCAGTTCCTCAAGGAATTATGTGCTGTGTGCTTAGTCACTCAGTTCTGTCCATCTCCTTGCAACCCCATGGACTGTAGCCCACCAGGCTCCTCTGTCCATGGGGATTCTCCAGGCAAGGATGCTGGAGTGGGTTGTCACGCCCTCCTCCAGGGGATCTTCCCAACCCAGGGATTGAACACAGGTCTCCCACATTGCAGGTGGATTCTTTACTGTCTGAGCCACCAGGGAAGCTAGCTTC